>NC_048219.1:113402-328136 GCF_002007445.2 Ailuropoda melanoleuca | reverse complement strand
CCTGAGGGTGGGCCTGTCCTGCGGCTGAAGCTGTTGCTCCTTGCTTTTTCTTCTCTCTCTTAGTGACAGCATCCATTACCAGATGATGTACTCCTACGGGTCCGGGGTGGTGTGGGCCCTTGGAGTTGTTACCTTCAGCCACGTGAACATCGTCAAGTTTAACGTGGAAGATGGAGAGATTGTTCAGCAGGTATGGCCAGGTGCCTGGCTTGCAGAGCCTTGCGGATTGTGGAGGGAGATAGATGGAGCCCTTCTTTGCATCGGGGACCAGGGAACATGGCTGGGCAGATGCAAAAGCCATTCATGGTCCCCGATTCTGGTCACTTGGAGCTGCTTTCTCCTCATCGAGCGTTTGTTTAAAGTCCTCACATTCCCTCATGGTGCTCTCCTGAATTGGCTGGGACATTATGTAGGTTTTTTTCATTGCCTATGAATTTCTTAGGAGGTAATACTGTAAAATAGTGGTAGGAAACCACGGACGACAAATACGGTAGAGAAATGCTTATCTGAAATATCAGGTCTTAAAGATGACCTGGTATATTTTTCCAGTGACCAGAGAGAAAATCCTGATTTTCTCCAGTTTTGGAGCTCTCGAGAAGTTGGAAGGGATGGGAAGAAGTCCTTGGGAATCAGCCATGAAGAACTTTTGAGCTTAGCCCCTGTGAGATTGGTGGTGACCTTGCTGATGAACAGAGAGGAAAACGTAAAAATTCTCACAAACCTCCCGCTATGATGTCTTTCCTGTAGGTCAGAGTGTCAACTGCCTGGCTTCAGAGTCTCACCGGAGCCTGTGGTGTGGTGGATGAGGCCGTCCTGGTGTGCCCTGACGCGAGCTCACGGTCCCTCCAGACACTGGCCCTGGAGACAGAGTGGGAGTTGAGGCAGATCCCACTGCAGGTGAGAGGTAGTGCTGCTGTTCCCTGGCCCGAGGCCTTGCCTTTGCTGCTCAGTGTCTTTCTCCCAGTGACACTGCTTCCCTCCTGAGCTTTGGCAGTTGATGGGAGAAGGTTAGGCTTCTGGCTGAACTGGTGTAAGGGGAAGTGGTCCTCTCTTTAGGGAGCCTGAGTGCGAGCTTCTGGAGCCACATGCCGTGGCCCAGTTACTTTCATTGGCAAAGTGGGACCGAGGGAGGAGGCCTGGGACGGATCAGGGAATCAGTGACTTGCCAGCTTGTAGCCCTAATCCTCTTTCTTCTTTCTCTTCAGTCGCTTGACTTAGAATTTGCAAGTGGTTTCCAGCCCCGGGTCCTGCCCACGCAGCCCAACCCAGTGGATCCTTCTCGTGCCCAGTTCTTCCTGCAGCTGTNCAGCCCTAATCCTCTTCTTTCTCTTCAGTCGCTTGACTTAGAATTTGCAAGTGGTTTCCAGCCCCGGGTCCTGCCCACGCAGCCCAACCCAGTGGATCCTTCTCGTGCCCAGTTCTTCCTGCAGCTGTCCCCAAGCCACTATGCTCTGCTGCACTACCATCACGGAGTCCTGAGTCTGCTCAAAAACTTCCCGCAGGTAACCGCGGGCAGCGTGGCGTTAGACTTTGGGAGGATCTAGTCGGGACGTGCTAACTAGAAAGCCCCGCCTCTGACCTGTAGATGTTTGCTCCGGATCCGGGCAGAGTGTGGTTTGAGATGGGTTCGCTTTAGAGCAGAAATGGAATACTTTTTCTTCTGAGAGTTACAGAGGATCTTTAGAGTAAAACTGGCACCGCCTTCTGAGTCCGGGGAGTGGGGAATGTTAATTCGAGCTTCCCTGTAGATACTGCGAACAGTGTGAGATCTAGGGCTGGCATGGGTCTGTGTTGAAGGTAGGGGAAAGGCCTGTTTTCAGCTGTAGATGCAGCTGGGGCCTCCCTCTGTTCTCGGGTGCCCTGGCTGCAGTGCTTTAAAGTCAGGAGCACTTTCAGCTCCAAGGCCAGGGACCTCCCTGTGGAGATGCTCCTCTGTGAGGCCACTGGTCGGTATAGCCCCCATTTAGGAACTGACACTTTGCTTTATTCCCAGGCTGCCCTAGTGAGCTTTGCCACCACTGGGGAGAAGACGGTGGCTGCAGTCGTGACCTGTCGCAGTGAAATGGTGAGTATTGAGAGTACCAGCACTTGGGGATTCTCCTTCCTTATGTCTCCCAGGAGCCCTGAGAACCAAAGGTCAGGGCAGTTTGAACCCAGGGGGCAGGAAGCTATTGAGAAGTAAGTTCTCCCTCGTTCTTTTTTTTTTTTTTTTTTAAAGATTTTTTTTATTTTTTTGACAGANGAGGGAACACAGGCAGGGGGAGTGGGAGAGGAAGAAGCAGGCTCCCAGCGGGGGAGCCTCATGTGGGGGCTCGATCCCAGGACTCCGGGATCACGCCCTGAGCCGAAGGCAGACGCTTAACGACTGAGCCACCCAGGCGCCCCAAGTTCTCCCTTGTTCTATAGCACTTTCAGCACCCCCATTGTCCCCGGGAGTGGAACCCTAATAGTACAACCCCACTTTCAGCTGTGGCTGTTAAGAGCTACACGGGCTCTGTGAGCAGGATTGAGCAGTGACGTTTGTCTTCTCCCAGGTGCTAAGATGACACAGAGCTTCGTTTCGGTGACTGGGGAGTGACCCTGTGGGTTCACTGTTCTCTTCTGTCCTTCTCTTTTCTCCAGCAGAAACCTAGCAGCTCTGAAGACGGGTCACTAGGAAGCTTTCCAGAGAAGCCCAGTGCTCAGGTGCGGTGTGGCATTGGGCAGTGTGCCAGACCTAGGCCTCCAGGGAGGCTGGGAGTGGGTCTCCGGGGTGCTCTGCCTCACATGGGGTTTGCTGTGTTCTGTAAATCATGCTCGTCTGGATCCCTTGTAGTTGGGAAACTTCAAGTAGAATCCCTAGAACCTGTTCGTAACCATGTTTTCCTCTGGCTCTGTTTGCCCGTGTCTTCCGGGCCCCTGGCTGGTATTGCTGAGTGGTGACCTGTGTGGTGGCGCTGGAACAGAGCGCGGCCCCGGGGCAGCACCCTTCTGCCGTGTCTTCCATCTCCTGAGCTCTTCTGAAGAGCTTCGTGATTTCCTTGTGGGGTCTTCCCTCTCTTGGGGGAGTCTGCTGCACCGTACCGACTTCCTTCTGAAACAACTATCATGGCTATTATCCTGGTTACTTACTCAGATACATATTTTTTCTTTTTTATTTTCCTTTGTGTACATTTCCTCTCTTGGCCTGGTTCTTCTCTAGGGTAGTTAACCCCAATTGTTGGATTTCCTCTGGGGGGGCTTGGCTCTGGGGGATCTCTCTATTGACCCCTGTCGTCCATACCCGTAGGACTCACTGACTTGCTTCAACCAGACCTACACCATTAATCTGTACTTAGTGGAGACTGGTCGGCGGCTGCTTGACACCACCATCGCCTTCAGTCTGGAACAGAATGGCACTCGGCCAGAGCGGGTGAGTCAGCCTTTGTCTTCAGGCTCCGTCCCGGGGGCTTCTCAGCACAGGCCTCCCTTTCCTCCGGGCCAGGTCAGAGCCTTGGGTCCTGGGTTAGGGCTCTCCGGACATGGGATCTAGGTCTTCCTGAGTAGCTGACGTGTTCTCAGTCCCTGCGAATAGCAGTCGAAGCAGGTATTCTTTATGCTGAGTGGGGAGCCTGCTGGGCACTGTGCTGAGGCTTTTCTTTACGCCCTAATCGATTTAGCTCTCTCACCAGCCTTGTGAAGTGCTTATTACTGCTCTCGTTCTACAAATCTCCTGGGCCTTGTGAGATCCAGGACCCTGTCCAGAGTCACCTTTGCCCTAGCCTGCACTTCCGGTCGTCGCCTGTTTGGCCACTATGCACGTTTAGGGTGTTCTTCGGCCTCTCTGGGCTGTGGCTCCTTCATCTCCAAGGTGGAAGCTCTCACCTTGGCCTTCTGCTCTCTCTGGGGGGAGTGACTGGAGCACGAGGAATGACGCGGTGCATAGGAAGCACTCAGGTTCCCCCTTGGAGGGGTCTGAGCTGCAGCCTTGAGCCACTGAGCTGGCTCTCACGCATTCACATTACCTTCTCGGGTCTAGGTAGGAAGCTGTGTTGCTTAGACAGCGAACACCCCGTGTCCTGGGCCTTTAACAACTCCTGATGCCTTGAGTCTGGGGGTCCGGTGCTCAGAGGCATTTGGATTCTGGCTGACTGCGCCGGTTCGGGCTCTGCTTACAGCTCTACGTCCAGGTGTTCTTGAAGAAGGACGACTCGGTGGGCTACCGGGCCTTGGTACAGACGGAGGATCACCTGCTACTTTTCCTGCAGCAGCTGGGTGAGCAGATCTCATTCAGCCCGTTGTTTTTTTTTTAAGGCCGGCCCAGATTTCTCATCAGACTATATTTTGGGGGCCGTGGACTGGCTTTTGGGAAAGAGCCCAGTGGAGTGTAGCCTGAATGTTTTTTAGAGCCGTATGTCATGTGCTTTTGAATAATGCCTTAGCGTTCTAGGGTGGGATCTGGAACTTCTCTTACTTGACGTGTTAAATGCCACCCCCTGCTCTGCTGCTTCTCTGCCTGACATGAGAGCTTCTGGAATCCCTGAGCCAAGGAGAAGAGCCTTCAGGAGGTGGGGGAGGCAGGCGTGGCTTTCGTAACCAGGGTTTCTGTAGCAGGGAAGGTGGTGCTGTGGGGCCGGGAGGAGTCGCTGGCGGAGGTGGTGTGCCTGGAGATGGTGGATCTGCCCCTGACGGGGGCGCAGGCCGAGCTGGAAGGAGAATTCGGCAAGAAGGCAGGTATGCGCGGAGGACGCTGGGACTGTGCCGTGGCTGGGGGGTGCTGCTCTGGGAATGGTTCTGGTATTTAGACTGCAAGAGATGCTGGCTCACGGAATCGCCCCGGCTTCCTGGGTGCAGTCATTTTGCCTGTGCGTGTGCAGCTCGCTCTGCGGCCAGTTTCCAGTGCCTTCGTGGCCATGTGGTTTAGGTAACCATTCTTTTCTCTGAAAGGAGCCACTTGGGAACCCCTCTGTGGAAAGATCCTGAGGAAAAAGAGTCTTAACTTAGTAGAGTCATAGCTACCATTGCCTCATTTCCTCAGATCTGCCAGGCACCGTGTCACACCTTGTCCCCCAGGCACCAGCCGTGTCTTTCTGGAGAGCTGTGACTGAGTTGACGGGGTTGTTGTGGTAACCGGCGGTGCCCTCTGGCGCCCGCCAGTCCCAGGCCCCAGGATAGACTCGGTTCCCTCCACGCTGGTCGGTCCTGCCTCCTGCCTCTTCCTCCCAACCGTTCACCTCGCTCTGCAGCCATATGTGCTGAGGGCCTCCTCTGGGCCAGGCACCCTGGTAAGGCATTGCGGGTTTTCTTGAGCCGAGGATTAATTTGACTTTACCGTTTATTTCTGCTGCCCGGATCCAGCAATTCAAGGTAAAATCTGCTTCCTGCTGCCTTGTTGCTCGTTGCCTGCCCACGTGGCTAGCTTTGGGTTAACTCTTTGTTTTTCCTGTGCTGCATCAATGCGGTACATACTGTGTGTGCATGGACCGCTGTGCCTGTGACCTGGCCTGTTTGCCCCTCACTTCTCTTCCTTGGGCTGACGTTGCTGGGAAGTAGGATACGCAAAGGCACGATTTTTTAGTGAGCGCTCACCGTGGACCCCGCATGGTGTGAGGTCCTGTGTGTCGGTCATGTGGTCTTCAGACTACATGCGACTTTACACATGAGGAACCAGAGGCCAGAGGTTATGTACATTTCTGGGTCACCCAGCTAGTACCGGACTGCAGACACCATGCTCTTTACTCATGCCGCCCTGCTCTGGTGGCCACATTGACCCTGTGGGGGAGACTGGAGGGTGGCGTCCTCATTGACAGGGTCAAGGGTGAACGATAGCCATGGGGGTTGGTGGCAAGTAAGTCTGTCGGGTGTAGGTTTAATAGCAGACAGGGTGGGAGGAGAGCAGTCAGGAAGGGAAATGCCTGTCCACGGCACACTTAGCTCTGCATCCTTCACCCCCACACTCTCCCCTCTTCTGGTTTTGTCGTGGCACCCGGAAACCTTCCTCTGGCCATTCTGGATGTGGGCTGTGGTGGAGACATGCTCAGCATGGCCGTGTCCTCCGTAGCTGATCCCTGATCTGGTCTCCTCTTCCAAGATGCCAGCAGATGGGAGTCCTGTGAGCCAGGAAAATAGGTTTTGGAAGTTCCTGCATGGCTATACCCGAGTGTGAGAGTGGTGGCTTCAGATGAAGGGCTGCCCTTTGGGCTTGCAGCCTGGCGTGTGGATGGCTTGAGTGTTCCGCAGGAGGGGGAAAGACCCCTCATTAGAAAAAGCCCCTTGCTGGAAACACCTAGTGTGATGAGGGGTGAGCCTCAGTGGTGTTACCTTCTCCTCGACACCAGATGGCTTGCTGGGGATGTTCCTTAAGCGCCTCTCGTCCCAGCTCATCCTGCTGCAGGCGTGGACTTCCCACCTCTGGAAGATGTTTTACGACGCTCGGAAGCCCCGAAGTCAGATTAAGAATGAGATCAACATTGACACCCTAGCTAGAGATGAATTTAACCTCCAGAAGATGATGGTGATGGTGACAGCCTCGGGCAAGGTGAGAGGGTTTTAAGCCCCTGGTACTGAACCTTCTGAGGTTCCGTGAGTGGGAAGCAAAAAGCCTTTGGTAGGGGATAGCGCTGGTTCTAATTTCCAAGGATGGAATCAGTTCTTCCGTTTGTCTTTCTAGTAGTGAGTCAGTTATTTGTTTATCTTGCAGCTTTTTGGCATTGAGAGCAGCTCTGGCACCATCCTGTGGAAACAGTATCTCCCCAATGTCAAGCCAGACTCCTCCTTCAAACTGATGGTCCAGAGGACGACTGCGCATTTCCCCCACCCCCCACAGTGCACCCTCCTGGTAAAGGACAAGGTGAGGATGTCCTCCTCGGATTTGAGCCAGAGTGGGTGTGGCTTTTCAGTGTTTTGTCAGTTGAATTTCTCCTGGGCCTTTGGAATTCTGGGAGAGCTAGGGACAGGTGTTCAGGGGTTAGAGCTCTGTTTGTTCCAGCTGTTTGTCTGAGTGGAGGAAGCATCCAGGACCGATGGGGGTTGTCTCTGGAGGGGGTGTGATGTCACCAGACCTGGAACGAGACAGCCCTCCTCCTTCCAAACGCAGGCTCTTTAGGCAAGGGAGAGCAGGACACAAAGCTATTTATTTCTGTCTCCCAGAATTAGCTGGATTTTTGTGGATTCACTCTAGTGTTATTAGAAAGGGGCTTTCTCTCCCTCTCCCTTTGCCCCTCCCCCTGCTTGTGCTCTCTTACTTGCTCACTCTCTCTCAAATAAATCATAAAAATAAAATCTTTAAAAAAAAAGGGTGGGGAGCGCCTGGGATTGAGCCCCGCATCAGGCTCCCTGCTCAGTGGAGAGTCTGCTTCTCCCTCTACCCCTCCCCCCTGCTCATGTTTTCTCTCTCTCTCTATTAAATAAATAATAAAAATAAAATCTTTAAACAAGAGAAAGGGCACTTTCTGGGCTTGGTAGTCACTGCTGGAATGGCTGCCCAGGGTTACTGAGTCGGTACTTGACCGTTTTGTTTGTTCCTCAGCGTGTCCAGTACTTGGGTAACTTTGGAGCCACGGGGGCGGTTCAGCTGTTTCCCTTCTGACACGTTAGCCTCGGTTCACCTTTAGGCAAAACTTTTTGCACAAATAGGGAATCGGCACAGAGGGGTCCAGGGAATGTGTCAGAGTTGAGCAGAAGTCCCAGCTTCCAGATTGACCCTTAGCACTGCGTCCTTTTCCTGCTGCTGGAGTCTGACAGTTTGCTTGTCCCTCTCAGGAGACAGGAATGAGTTCTCTGTATGTCTTCAATCCCATCTTCGGGAAGTGGAGTCAGGTGGCTCCCCCAGTGCTGAAGCGCCCCATCTTGCAGTCTTTGCTTCTCCCCGTCATGGATCAAGACTACGCCAAGGTGCTGCTGTTGATCGATGATGAGTATAAGGTACGAGACTTGAGAGTGGCTGGAGAGCACCTGGGGGGGTCGGGTGCGGGGAGGGTGGTCCCACGGCAGCTTGTGGCCAGAGCTGGAGCTCTCTGCAGTCAGCACGTGTGTGGGCTTGGAGGGCATCTCTGAGCACCCGATGGCTCTTGCTGCGCCTGCAGAAACTGAGGCTCTTAGCAAAAGTAGATTTAAGGCCTGTTTGGGTTCAGTGGACTTTAATTCTTTTAAGATAGACTTTTATTCTTAAGGCGTTTTGATGGCGAACAGTAATAAGTCTTGAGAAACTGTGCACAGAGCATCCTTTTCCTTTAACTCTTTCCTCCGGCTCTCTGCGGTTTTCAAGGTCACGGCGTTCCCAGCCACTCGGAATGTCTTGCGACAGCTACATGAGCTCGCCCCTTCCATCTTCTTCTATTTGGTGGATGCAGAACAGGGACGGCTGTTTGGATATCGACTTCGAAAGGTAGGGAAGGCCCCTCCTGGCAGGACCTTCCGTGGGAGGGGTGTACGTGTTGCTTGGCTGCTTGGCTAAGAAGTGGATTATACTAGTCATTCTGTTGTGAGCATGGACCAGCGTTAGTCCTGATGTCTGATTCATAGTCCTTTTCATATCGAGCAGTTACTACGTGGCAGGCGAGGTGCTAGGTGCTATGAAAAGAGCGGTGCCCAATAGATGAAGTTTCTGCCCCCATGGAGGGTTTTTTTGTTTTTTTGTTTTTTTAAGATTTATTTATTTCAGAGAGAGGGAAAGAGAGAGCGCATGAGTGGTGGGAGGGGCAGAGAGAGAGGGAGAAGGAGGAGAGAATCCTTAAGCAGACTCCTTGCTAAGCATGGAGCCCGATGTGGGGCTCGATCCCAGGACCCTGAGATCATGACCTGAGCTGAAATCAAGAGCCAGCTGCTTTTTTTTTTTTTTTAAAGATTTTATTTATTTATTTGACAGAGATAGAGACAACCAGTGAGAGAGGGAACACAAGCAGGGGGAGTGGGAGAGGAAGAAGCAGGCTCCCAGCAGAGGAGCCTGATGTGGGGCTCGATCCCGCAACGCCAGGATCACGCCCTGAGCCGAAGGCAGATGCTTAACCGCTGTGCCACCCAGGTGCCCCAAGAGCCAGCTGCTTAACCAACTGAGCCACCCAGGTGCTGCCCCCGCCCCTGCCCCCTCGGAGTTTTTGTTCCACGTTCCTTTTCCATAGCAGAGAGAAGGGATGTTGTCTCTTCTTGAGAGGGTGGGAGGTGGGAATGGAGGATGAGTAATGAGTTGTACTTTCGGTATTGATCCACTCTTGATAGAGTGTGTGCTTTGAATCTTGTTTTTAGAAATGGGATTGATTTGCTCTAATGCTGATGTACTTGAGTCCAGCGCTAGCAGACAGTGGTAGACACGGGCCCTAAGGGCCAGCTCTGAGCTTCACCAGGAGCTGGCCTTGGTGTCATTAGCAGGCGTGCGGACAGGAGGGATCTGTGGCGTGTGCTCACCAGAGGCCCTGCATCCTGTCCCACAGGGCCTGTTGAGAGGCAGTGGGGCCTAGAGCTCGGGAGCATGGACCCAGCTGCCTGAGTGTGAAGCCAAACTCTATCACTTACTAACTTTGGGACCTTGGGCCCATGACTTCTCTGGCCCTCTGTTGTCTTGCCTATAAAATAAGGTGATAGAGGACCTACTCCGTAAGGTTGTCATGAGGAGTCAGGGAGTTCATACGTGTAACTCACACGAAGCAATGCCTGGCACATGGCAAAGGCCATCTAAGTTTTAGCTGTTGTTGGCTTTAAAATGCAGTGCCTTTTCTTGACATTTTGTAACAGTTGACCTTTACAGAAACAGCATGGGAAGTGGTCTCCCCAGAAAACATGTTCTTTACCCTTGTGGGTAAAAAAAAATTGTCCCCTCAAGTTGTTAAAAGGGGACCTTGAAAGAGATGGCTCTTTCTGGATAGAGGGGAGGAGGCTCGCGGGTGTCATGATCGCTGGAGTCCTGAGGACACGGGAAGAAACAGTGGCCAAGGGAAGACAAAAGACACAAAGCTCCATGTATACGCAGTACGGATGGATAATAACGTATTTAACCATGGGGCGCCTGGGTGGCTCTGTCCGTTAAATGTCCAATTCGTGGTTTTGGCTTGGGTCGTGATCTCAGGACTGTGAGGTTGAGCCCCGCATCGGACTCCGTGCGTAGAGTGTGCTTGGGATTCTTTCTCCCTCTCCCTCTGCCCCTCCAGCTCATGTGTGCTTGCGTGCTCACGCTCTCTCAAATAAATAAATAAATCTTAAAAAAAAATAACGTATTTAATCGTAGAACTTTGTGAATTGGTTTTCTCTGACTACAAAGAACATTTCCCATAACGTTTCAAAGTCCTTGCTAGTAATTTACTGCTGGCCTCGGATACAGGAATCGTAGCTATTAGTAGTAAGTAAACTTTCCTTGGATATTTCCTACTCAGATAAACAATGAGATACCACTGAACGTTCCTCTCTTTTCTTACTAGCTTTAGTATCTTACCTAATCCAACAGAGTTCCAAAACATCTGCACGAACCAGATCCTTGTTGCTGTTTTTCTTGGAGCTCTGATCTCTGTTTCTTTGGGCTCAAAGGCCCCAAATCAAGGAGTGTGGGATGTATCCGGCTATACCTCTCACAGGTCTAAGTGTACCTTCCAGATTGTAAGTGCTGGCTCTCTTGGCCTTGCCCCAGGATCTTACCACTGAGCTCAGTTGGGAGCTGACGATTCCCCCGGAAGTGCAGCGCATCGTCACGGTGAAGGGGAAGCGCAGCAGTGAGCACGTTCATTCCCAGGGCCGCGTGATGGGGGACCGCAGTGTGCTCTATAAGGTATGGCTCTGCAGTCGGATGCCAAGCAGAAGGGCAGGGGTTTGCATTCTGGCTCTAGGATTTGGTGAGTCATTTCATTTGGTGAGTCATCTCATTTGAGTGAGTCATTTCACTCCTTTGAGCCTTAATTTATTGTCTGTCAAAAGAGTATAATGTGTCCTCCTCATAGGGTTGTCGTGGTGATCACATGACACTCGTGCGTAGCATAGTACCTGGCATACAGCTGCTGCCCAGGAGCTGTTAGCTCTTACTGTTAGTGATAGTGCTGATAGAACTTTCTGGGGTTATGCCTTTGTTGATCCATTAGAAACTCCATCTCTGTGATCCGACACTAGTTAGTGGTGAAGGAGGGAGACAGAGAGGTGGCTAGTGGGCTGCAAAACTGTTGGGAGAGAAGGCAGTCCTCGTAGTGACACCTGGTCATTAGTGACACCCTTCGCAGAACGCGGGCTGAGTTGGGGGAGATGTGATAGAGCAGGGTAGCACGGCCAAGGCAGCTGACGGGCGTGGGGCAGTGCCGCAGCCTGCCAGCCTGGCCCGGCTGGAACAGCCAGGTACAGACTTGGCTCTGCCCCATGCTAGCTGCTTATCATGGGTAATTTGCGGACGCTTCCCGAATATCTGTGTTTAAGAATATAATGGGGGTAAGAGCACCTTCGTTGTACAACTGTTTTGAAGATTAATGATAACACATAACGGTTAGAACAGTGCCAACTGCGTAGGTAACATTATTAGCGCTTTTGATTTGAAATCTTTAGTGATGGATCCCTTCCCTGCGGCTGCAGTCAGTTTGACTTATTCAGAACAGCCAAGATAATACAAATTCTAAAGTACACTTGACTCGTACTAGAAAAAGTATACCTTATATAATTTTACCTTTATGAGTTAAAATTTACTAAGAGTACTTGTGCTTTTCTATGTTGAAAAAAGTAGTGGTTAGAGTAGGGCTTTTGGGATTTGTATTCATCACACACTTCTTAGTTTAGATTTTTTTCAATAAGCTTCTTTTCGTTTTGGCCTATTTTTAGATTTACAGGAAAGCGGCAAAGATGGTGTATCGAGTTCGCATGTGCGCCTTACCTGGTTTCCCCTGGGGCCCTGTGGTGCGTCTGTGCAAACTAAGAAACCAGCATCAGTACAAGACTGTTAACTAAACTGCAGACTTTCTCAGGGTTTCACCAGTTTTCCTGCTGAGGTCTCTTTCTATCGCAGGCCCAGCCCCGGGCTCCACGCTCCACGGGCTTGCCACATTTCTCTAAGTCGCCTCTGGCCTGTTTAGTCTTTTGTGACCTTGATAGATTCGTAGAGTACCAGGCAGGTGTTTTGTAGACAGTTTTGGTTTGTCTGATGTTTTTCTCATGGTTAGACTGTGGTTGGGGTTTTAGAAGGAATACCACAGAGGGGAAGCTGTACTTTTTTTTGAGGGGGGGGTGTTGCTATTGGGATGTCAGGCACTCTTTTAGACTCTGGGATACATCAGTGAACAAAATAGACAAAATTGAGGCTGTTACTGTATTCAGGAGAGGCCAGAAAGAAAATAAATAGATAAATGTACAGCATATCGGGGAGACTGGTTCTATAGAAGAACAAAGCCGAGAAGAGGGGAGGGGGGAGTTGGGATTGGAAGGGGGTGCAATTTAAAATAGGGAGGTTAAGGAGAGTCTCACTGAGATAGTGACACCTCAGGAGGGAGGAAGGGTAGTGCATGGTATCAGGGGAAGAACCTTCTGGACAGGAAGGCCGTTGTGGACCTGGGGTGTTCCAGAAACAGCAGGCGGGGGGACAGTATGACTGGAATGGGGTGAGCGGGGAGGGTCGAGGCTGCTGAGGTTGGAGGGTGGCGGGACGTATCACGGCCACTACTCTGGCCTTGATGCTGGGTGAGCTGGAGTGCTGTGGGAAGTTTGGAGCACGGATGTGACCTAAGTGATTGAGGTTAAGGGCTCGCTCAGCCTGCTGTGGAGACCAGAGGATTGAGGGAGACAGGAGGCAGACCTGCTGTTACAGTAAGCCTGGAGACATGGTGGCGGCTTGACCTGGGTTGTTTGGGGGCCGGTGAGGAGGGACCAGATTCCAGGTGCTTCTGAAGGTAGAGCCAGGAGGATATGCTAATGGGTGGGATGTTTTGTCTGTGCTGGAGAGAGAGAAGGGAGTCAAGAAGGAGTCGGAGGTCCTGGGTCTAAGACCCTGATGCATGGGGAGGCCTGCGTGGAACAGGCTTTAGGCAAGGGCAGGACAGGATTCCCTTTGGGGTGTGTCAGGTTTGAGGTGGGACTTTTAAGAGATGCTGAGATGGCAGCCTGTTAGCGTCTGGAGTTCAGGGAGAGTGTAGTGTGGGTACGTAACCTTGGCTGTTGCCAGCACCCCTGGGTGGTGTGACCACAGCGAGTATAGACGATGTCCAGGAGACTGGGGAGATGAGCCTGCAGAGTAGACAGAAGGAGCGGCCAGTGGGGTAGAGGAAAATGGGGCCACGTGTCCTGGACACCAGGTAGAGAAAGTGTTTTTTTTTTTTTTTTAAAGATTTTATTTATTTATTCGATAGAGATAGAGACAGCCAGCGAGAGAGGGAACACAAACGGGGGGAGTGGGAGAGGAAAAAGCAGGCTCACAGCAGAAGAGCCTGACGTGGGGCTCGATCCCATAACGCTGGGACCACGCCCTGAGCTGAAGGCAGACGCTTAACCGCTGTGCCACCCAGGCGCCCCTGTTTGTTTTTTTTTTTAAAGATTTTATTTACTTATTAGAGAGCACAAGCAGGGGGAATGGCAGGCAGAGGCAGAGAGAGAAGCAGACTCCCCGCTGAGCAGGGAGCCCGATGTGGGATTCAGTCCCAGGACCCTGGGATCATGACCTGAGCCGAAGGCAGACGCTTCAGCCAGTGAGCCACCCAGGCGCCCTGAGAGAGTTTTGAGAAGGGGCGATCACCTGTGTCGCAGTGTACTAGCAGGTCAGGTGAGACGAGGACTGAGACCTGTCTGTAGGTTTAGGTGTAGGGAGGGTCCCAGTGCGGAGAAACAGCACTGCTGGAGTGGGGGCTGAGGTCAGTGAGTGGGCAGATTGGATCGTATCTTGAGTTAACCACTTACTGTGTCTGTGACGTGAGCAAGTTGCTTTATGACCTGCAGCCTTTCCTCACCTACCGCGTGTGGATGACAGTAGCTCCATTGCGAGGTTGTTTGTGGGATCCCGTGAGGTGATGTGAGCAGAGCACCGGCTGTGGCACGTGGCACCCAGGGATTCTAACCAAGGGCAGTGGTGATGAGCTCCAATAGCAAGCTCTTCGGGCCAGAAAGCCCGATTCCTCCGCCGAGCCGGCGGGCTCCAGGCCTGCCTGTCTGCCCCCTGGAGCTCGTGATGGGCTGTCGTGGCTCTGAAGGAACTCTTCTGTCCTGCTTCCCAGAGCCTGAACCCCAACCTGCTGGCCGTGGTGACGGAGAGCACAGACGTCCACCATGAGCGCACCTTCATTGGCATCTTCCTCGTCGATGGCATCACCGGGCGCATCATCCACTCCTCCTTGCAGAGGAAGGCCAAGGGCCCTGTCCACATCGTGCACTCCGAGAACTGGGTGGTGGTAAGAGCGGCAGATGTACAGCTGTCAGTCCCAGGGACGCGACCCAGCCAAGACCTGTGTCTTCAATCCTTTCCTTGGCTCTTGCTCCAGAGACCGGTGGCTGCTTTGTGTTTCTGTAGGATCCAAACGCCTGGATGGCAGTTGAGGTGCTGGTTAGGGGGCTCCGCTCAGGCATTAGACCGCCTCGGGCTCATGGCAGCCCTTCCCTTTCCCGACTGTGCGACCTTGAAGTGGTTCTTGAGCTCTCTGTGTTGCATCGCCTGTGAAGGAGGGCTAGGAGCGTGTCCCTCTGGTCTGGGTTGGAATGACGCCTGGCTGCCACAGGATAAGCACTGAGACCCTAGCTATTGTTACTCTGACTTATAAGTATCTTGAGAACTCCTTTGTCTTAACGGTGAACTTCGGGTAAGGCTAGATAAAACTACCCTGAAAGTTAGTAAACTTGGTAGCGGGGAAGAAGACTAGGGTGCTGGGTGGTTTCTTTCCTTTTTAGATGTGTAGCTCGTGCGTGGAAAGGTGCCTTCCTGCGTCATACTCCTTTCCAGCCCAAGCAGCAGCTAAGTCCCCAGCTGCCGCCCCTCCTCTCTGCAGTACCACTACTGGAACACCAAGGCCCGGCGCAATGAGTTTACGGTGCTGGAGCTCTACGAGGGCACCGAGCAATACAATGCCACTGCCTTCAGCTCCCTGGACCGCCCCCAGCTGCCCCAGGTCCTCCAGCAGTCCTACATCTTCCCGTCCTCCATCAGCGCCATGGAAGCCACCATCACCGAGCGGGGCATCACCAGCCGACACTTGCTTAGTGAGTGACCAGGGGAGGGGCTCCGCTCCGTAGAGTGCCATACTGAAGGACAGAGTTGGAGGCCCATCATGGGCACAACACTGTTTGACCACTAGGGGAGGCTAGTGAGGAGGGCTTTATTTCAGCAGATAAAGTTAGTCCAGCTTTGCCACCTGTGAGAGATTGACATGGCTCTCATTTCTTTCCTTTTTGTTTGGGAGAGAGGGCGCATGTGCGCAAGACAGGGGACGGTGGGGAGAGGGGCCAAAGGAGAGGGAGAGAGAATGTTAAGCAGCCTCCCTGCTGATCCCGTTGAGCCCATGGAGTCCATGGGCTTGATCCCATGACCCCACTTATTTCTCCGCAGTTGGGCTGCCTTCTGGAGCAATTCTTTCCCTTCCTAAGGCCTTGCTGGATCCCCGCCGTCCTGAGATCCCAACAGAACAAAGCAGGTGAGATGCTTACAGGTGGTACTGAAGGCTCTGACCCTAAGGAACGTGACCTGTTGATGAAGTTTGGTCTTCGGCCTGCTGTGTGCTATCTTGCTGTGCTGCAGGCTGGGGCCGGAGCGGGAACAAGTCTGACGAAAACCTCTCCCTTTGTGGAGCTTAACATGCTGGTGGGGGGATGAGTGGACACTACATAAGATAAGTAAGGGAAATAATAATAAGCAAGGGAGAAAAAATTAAGAAGGAACTGGGGCCTATGGAGGGGTGGGGGGGTACGAGGGGGTGTAACTTAAGAGGGTGGCCTGGGAATGCGCCTCTGGGAAGGTGACTGTGGAGTGAAGACTTGGAGGTGGTCAGAAGCCTGCCTCTGGCTGTCTGGGGAGGACTTCCCAGGCAGGGGAGAGCTGTGCCCATGCGCTGAGACCGTGGTTGGCGAGCCAGAGGCAGGGAGGAGGTCACGCTGGCTGCGGCAGCCGGTGGGGTTGGGGGACATGAGGGAATGAGCTCGGGGTGCTCATGGGCCTGGGTCATATGGGGAAACCAATAGCTTGTCCCCATTAGCATTCAGTTTTGTATTGCCTGCCATCATCTCTGCATATTTTCTTGCCCCTGTCCCGAATTCTGTTCACTTAGGGGTGCAGGGAACTGAGCAGTGTGGGGAGAGAGCAGATCTGTGTTTGTACAGGAGGAAAGAGGGAGTGTAGTTGAGGAGTGGGGCGACTGGAGCTGGGAAGCACGTGGGGTGAGTCTAGGGTTTTCCGAGGAGCGTGGACCGAGGCACTTGAGCCAAGAGCAGGAATTGGCCTAGTGGCTCCACGTGCGGGTTTTAGAACGTCGCTGACTTCCTCTTACAGTGTGAATTACTGGCTGGCTGTCATTAGATTTAGAACTGGGTTGGAATCCAGATCTACCCTCTACACAGGTTTCTTTCTAGTAGCCCTTGCTAACATTCAGCGGCTACATTTTTAACTATCTGATGCAAGTAGACCTCGAAGGAAGATATGAGGCTGGATATGTGGCCTGGAAAGCTCCCGGGGCTCAGAAAGGGCAGCCAAGCGATCCCCTTGCTGCAGTTTTGAATGCCGGTCCTGGCTGGTGTTTTGCAGGGAGGAGAACCTGATCCCATATTCCCCAGACGTGCAGATACATGCCGAGCGATTCATTAACTACAACCAGACGGTTTCTCGAATGCGAGGTATCTACACAGCTCCCTCAGGCCTGGAGTCCACTTGTTTGGTGAGTAGAGCTCCCAGCCACCATGCGCGGCAGCTGCTCTTTGGTTCAGGCTTGGGAAACAGTGGAGGACTCGGTTTCCTTTCTGACCAGAGTGTGACCTTACGTATTTCTCGTTCCCTCTGCCTTCCAGGTTGTGGCCTATGGTTTGGACATTTACCAGACTCGAGTGTACCCGTCCAAGCAGTTTGACGTCCTGAAGGACGATTACGACTACGTGCTGATCAGCAGCGTCCTCTTTGGCCTGGTGTTTGCCACCATGATCACCAAGAGACTGGCACAGGTGAAGCTCCTGAACCGGGCCTGGCGGTAAAGACGCAGGACCCCACTGCCGGAGAGCGGAGGGCAGCGAGGATCAAATGGGAAGCTGCAGCTGTGGGCCGACGGGTCGGGTGGGGACGTGTATCGGGTGCTTATCTCAGCTGAGTCGTGGGGAGGAAGCTGCACTCTCGTGGAGACTCCTTTCGGGTCACGTGTGCTCGGCGTCGGTGGTGGATGGAGCCTGAGCTCTCTCTACCCGGGAGTCTCAGCATCTCGCCGGACTTGCCCTCAGCGTCTGAAGGCCGTCACCCTGTTTTCCTTCCGTTGCCCCGTCGGTGAATGTTGTTTCTTTACTAAATCCCCCGACAGACTTTTCTCTTTTGTGAGGCCTGCTTCAGTTGATCTCGGTTCGCCCTTTGTGTTTCCCAGGCTTATCTAGAAATCCTTCTGACTGTTTCCCTGCCTCATGCTTCAAAGTCAGGAGGGAACGCTTATTGATAACTCCACCTCAGACGTGCTTTTGCTTTTCCATGTTGGGGAGAAAGAAGATCCATGCTTAGTCGAGGCTCAGAGACAGATCCAGCCTCTCATGCCTTCTCTCCAAAGAGTTGCGGAATCTGTGTGGCGTCAAAGTTTACTTTAGGCCCCTCGTTTGGAGGCTGTCATTCAACAGGTGGGGCCGCCCGGTCCTTGGTGCAGTCTATCACATAGGCGTGGCACGGTGCCCGGTTTGTCACTCGTTGCCTGTGCTTTGCACCTAAGGTGTGTCCGAGCCGAAGCCGCCTTAATACTCCTGAATTGCCTGAACCTGCAAGAGATTTCGAGGGAGGAGAGACTCTCCCCGTTCTGCGGTACCTCCCGACCTCTCAGTTCACCCCCAGGCTGGGCTAGTCCTCTTCTGACCTAGTTGGAGCCAGCCATCCTGTTTAAGAACCTCATTATTTATTTTTTACTTTTTAGATATAAATTCATGAGTGCATCACATTTCTCCTCAAGTGAGTAGATTTTTAAATGTTACTGCTGTAACCTTTGCAGCTTTAAAAGAGGGGAGGGTTGGATGGGGGTAGGAAACTGGCGTGTTGTGAAGGAAGCAGTGCCAATCGGCTGGGCTGTCTCTGTGACAAATGGAAAAAGTCTTAAAAGTTTCCTTTGCACCCAGATCTGGGGAATGATGGCGTTTTTCTTTCCTGTGAAGGATGAAATGTGCAGAGGAGATCATCTCTAGCCTTGTGGGGAGCGCGGTTCGCTCAGGTGTCTGAATAAAGTGGATGATGAGTGGCATGACTGGCAGTCCTTTTTTGTGGCGTGGGACTTGGAGGCGACTTCTGAATTAGAGGGGGCTGAAAGCTGTGCAGACACAGTGTATTTTCATAGGGAAACATGCCAATTTAATCACACAAGAGTTGTGTTATTTATTATTTTTAAGATTTTATTTATTTGAGGCGGGGAAGGAGTGGAGGGAGAGGGACAAGCAGACTTCCTGTTGAGCTGGGAGCCTGACGCGGGACTTGATCCTGGGACCCTGAGATCATGCGCGAGCCGAAGGCAGACGCTTAATCGACTGAGCCACCCAGGCGCCCCAAGAGTTGAGTTATTTAGAAACAAAACTTGAAATCTTTTGTGCTCGTATGCTGCTGGTAGATGATGCTAGTGAAAGGAAAAAAATGAGAGTCATTTTACTTGACTAATAAAATTGTGAAGATGATCTTAATGAGTAAACGAGCATCTAAGTATCTCCAGAAAAAACAGGCATCGATTCATCCTTTAATGAGTAAACGAGCATCTAAGTATCTCCAGAAAAAAACAGGCATCGATTCATCCTAACTCAAAGCATAGTTTGTTTAAAGTGTCCTAGGAGAAGGGGATATGTACAGGTTTAAAAAGATTCTGCCCTAGTTTTGAGGAAGCCCGGCTGGAATCTCGGCTGTCCTATGGAAGCACGTGCAAGCAAGTATGTCCTGTGCAAGTATCTAGCACCTGCCTCACTGCGGGCTCTGTTTGCACAGCCCCCCAATCTGCTGGATGCTAGTTTTTATTTACTTACGTATGTGCCAGAATCCAAAAGAACAAGCTCGGTAGAGGGAAGCTACTTGCCTTTTCATAAAAGTCCCCGTATTTTGGCTTTAATCGTTACCATTTTACTGAAAGATCTCTCAAAGCAAGTGCTAGAAAGAGCCCATGCTAACGGTGTGGGCCTGTGTCCATCTTGGCATTTCTCCCCCTCTCCCCATCTTAAAGCCATGCTTGGTTCTGATGAGCTTTGCTCAGCCTCCGCCTGTGCCTTTGCCCCTGTTGCCTGCTTGTGCTCTGATCTGTTTTCTTTTCTTTTTTTCAAGATTTTATTTATTTATGAGATAGAGACAGCCAGCGAGAGAGGGAACACAAGCAGGGGGAGTGGGAGAGGAAGAAGCAGGCTCATAGCGGAGGAGCTTGATGTGGGGCTCGATCCCATAACACCGGGATCACGCCCTGAGCCGAAGGCAGATGCTTAACCGCTGTTAAGGCGCCCCTCTGATCTGTTTTCTTGTTTTCCTCCATTTCTGTGCATCTCCCTCGGGCCATCTGTTTCCCCACCTTCATTAATTAGGTTCATCTGGAGCCCCCTGCAATATTTCACTTAAAAAATTAAGTTCTTCAGTATTTTTTTAAGAGATTTTATTTATTTGAGAGAGANCTTCATTAATTAGGTTCATCTGGAGCCCCCTGCAATATTTCACTTAAAAAATTAAGTTCTTCAGTATTTTTTTAAGAGATTTTATTTATTTATTTGAGAGAGAGAGTGAGTGAGAAAGAACACAAGCAGGGCCAGAGGGAGAGGGAGAAGCAGGCTCCCTGCTGAGCAGGGAGCCCGATGCAGGGCTGGATCCCAGGACCCTAGGACCATGACTGGAGCTGAGGACAGATGCTTAACCGACTGAGCCACCCAGGTACCCCTTTGGTATTTTTTAGGTCATTTTTTAAAAAATTGGTTGGTCAATATTCAAGATTTTTTGGTGTAAAATTTTGCAGCTAAATAGTACTTAGTGATTCTCAGTCCCTATGGGGACTGGGAACGTAAACTGGTTTGTGGCTTTTGTTATAATTTTCCCCTAACCTTTGACTCTGCAGTCAATTATTGGGGAACGTGTATGTATTAAATACAGAATTAGTTAGAATATTCATGGTCAATAAGAACGTTTTTAAAAATTTTTGATAGATGAGGGGGACCCGGCTGGCTCAGTTGGAAGAGCATGTGACTCTTGATTTCAGGGTTGTGAGTTCAAGCCCCATGATGGGTGTAGAGATTACTTAAATAAAACTTAAAAAAAAATTTTTTTTTGATAGATGATGTTACTCTTTTGGAAGGGGGTTAAATAGTGATGTATTATGCCCCACCCTCCTTCCTCTTAAAGTTGTGACTTGCTGATTTAATACCACTTTGGGAAGAGATTGCCACCTGTTCCCCTCCCTCCCTCCCGCCCCCCCAGCAAAGAAAGGTGAGTAACCTAATATGCAGATAACATGGTTTTACTCTCATAAACTGTGGGTGGCTCTAAGAGACAATGGACCCTGCAATTTAAGAGCAGAACAAGTTTAAAGATAAACTTTTCTGAAACCCACATAATGTTTGTTACTAGTCCTCCAAGATTTATTTTGCTTGTAGTCCACAATTCCGCATTGTGAGTTCACTCCTTTACCCTTTTTCTGGGGAGTACAAGGCCTAATTCTAGGAGCACTGGAGCACCTGTAAAACTGATGGCCATCCCTGTGGCCATCTGTTTAGCCATAAATCCTGGTCAGACTCTCTCGTTTTAATGAGGATGTTCCTTCTCTCACCAGCTTTGATGATTGCTCAACTAGGTAGCCCCTTGCTTATCTGGCATCGCAGAATAGCTGTGCTCCAGGAAGTTTACTGTGGCTGTGTGCGGTCTGCAGCTCACCCGGCTGCACTGGGCACAGCTGACACCAGCAAATGATAGACCATAAGATACAAAGAAAACTAACTGGGTGAAGAGATAGCAATGAGAATAACCAACAACTCAGGAGATGGGTGGAGGCAGATATGTGGTGGGCACCCCCCATATATATAATCATCTTTTCTTCCAGCTACTCTGAACTCCATCCCCAGATTAAGCCAGGCTGGCAGAGAACTAGCTATGCATCTAGGCTGGGTTTGGGGGTTATATTTTGTCATAGCCCATCCTCAGAAATGGATTTTACAACTTGTACTGAGTCTAGAGATGTTAAGGGCACTGTTGATCATATTACTTACAAGGCCAATGAGAAATTCCCCTCTGGTCGCAGCATCAGGAATAGTCAGGATCTTAAGTCACTTAAAAAAGTCTCTTTTCCTTGATTTTTTTTTTAAAGATTTTATTTATTTATTTGATGGAGAGAGAGACATCCAGTGACAGAGGGAACATAATCAGGGGGAGTGGGAGAGGAAGAAGCAGGCTCCCAGCAGAACAGGGAGCCTGATGCGGGGCTCGATCCCAGGACCTTGGGATCACGCTCTGAGCCAAAGGCAGGCGCTTAACGACTGAGCCACCCAGGCGCCCCTCTTTTCCTTGATTTTAAATAGAAAATGCTTATTATAGAAAGAGTTAAAATACAAAAATTACTGTGGACTACTACTGATATTACTCATACGGGCACTGATGGCCTGAGTTTAGTGTTCTTGTATACAAACTCTTTAATGGGATCATGCTATTTGTGTTTTTTCAACAAATGCATTTTGAACATCATGTATTTAAAAAGATGCCCTAAATCCTTTCTGGAACAAAGTATGACAGAAAAAAATACTCAGTTCCTGAAGTATGTGTTTGAGACTTTATTTTCTTAAAGATTTTATTTATTGGTTAGAGAGAGAGTGAGAGAGAGAGAGAGACAGAGCACAAGCAGGAGGAGCAGCAGGCAGAGGGAGAAGCAGGCTCCTCGCTGAGCAAGGAGCCCAATGCGGGACTGGGACCCTGCCCCGAGCCAAAGGCAGACACTTGAACCAACTGAGCCACCCAGGTATCCCATGTTTGAGACTTTAATGCAAGGCACACCAACTCTCTGAATGCATTTCATTACTTGTGTAGGGGGACAGGTTCACAGTCTATATGGTGTCTGTAACTCAAAAATTTCAGATTTGTAATTTCACTGTCCTTATAAATTGCTATTCTTTGTCAGAGCCCAGCACATAAGCTACAATGATCAGAATCATCCCAAGACAGACTGAGTGATTTCTGCTCATTTAACATTTTAAGTCCCCAATCTCTTCTTTACCTATATGCTTTCTTTGGAATGCTTTCTTCTCTTCTCCAGATCTGGCGTGTCTCACAGCTAAACTCAAGAAAGCCTCCTCTGTGGGTCCCGGCTACCCAGGACACCTGAATTGCCTGGCTGCTAACCACAGGACTGCCTCCATTGATGTGCCCTAGCATTTTACTGTCTCATTCTGTCTCTCCCAGGGATCGTTAAACTGTCTTCTCAACTCTCCACAATCTTAAGCATGAAGCTGCTCCCCGACAAATATTTCCCTAGGTGGTTACAACACCTCCTTCCTGCCTTAGGACATTTGTCCCTAGTTTGTAAAATTTCTCTAGTGCCTTTGGTGACTTAGGAATTGTATTTACTGAAATGCCGAGAGACAGATCTACTCATCTTTTTCTGGAGGGCCCTGGAACACAAGTTCCAACAAACCCTATCTAATACCTAAAATAAATGCTCACAAAATCAATATGGGAAATGAGCTTTACGATACCATAACTTCTTTTTTTTTTTTTAAAAGATTTTATTTATTTCTTCGACAGAGATAGAGACAGCCAGCGAGAGAGGGAACACAAGCAGGGGGAGTGGGAGAGGAAGAAGCAGGCTCATAGTGGAGTAGCCTGATGTGGGGCTCGATCCCATAACACCGGGATCACGCCCTGAGCCGAAGGCAGACGCTTAACCGCTGTGCCACCCAGGCGCCCCCATAACTTCTATTTTAAAGGGAAAAGTATCGGGGGTACCTGGGTGGCTTGGTCGGTGAAGCATCTGACTCTTGGTTTCAGCTCAGGTCATGATTCGGGGTCCTGGGATCAAGCCTTGCATTGGGCTCTCCACTCAGCACAGAGTCTGCTTGTCCCTCTCCCTCTGCTCCTCCCCCTGCTCACTCTCTCTCAAATATATTAAAAAAAATTTTTTTTAAGGGAAAAGTATCTTTTTGTTATTATATTGGTATATACTTATAGAAACAAAAAACTGATTACACAGGCTCAAAGTCCAGATAGGCTTTGGAAAACACTATTCTTTGTAACAACTACCTTAATATTCAAAATATTTTCACTTATTCCATAACCAAAAGTAGGCAACATTTTGTGCACTTTTATTGTTTGTAAAATGTAAACTGAGAGGTACCGTTTACCTTTCAATAATGAAGGAGATGCTGGTATTTGTATGAACTGCTTCAAATTGACGTAGTTTTGGAATATAGGTGAGGTTGGTGGGGTGAAGTCCACAGCCAACCACTAAGAAAAAATTCTTGAGATGTCTTTGGTGCAAAAAGGGGATTTTATTAAAGCACGGGAACAGGACCTGTGGGTAGAAAGAGCTGCACTGGGGTTGTAAGGAGCGACTGATTATATACTATGGGGTTGATGGGGTTCAGGGAGGTAAGGAAAAAGGGAGGTGTCCAGAAGGACTTTCATATCCTAAAGACGACCCTCAGCATGCTGGAGGCCTTGCTATTATCAAGCTAAGTTTGTTTTTCCCTCCAGCAAAACATTAAGACAATTGGAATTTTCCTGGAGGAATGTCACACAAATCCCACCCAGGAGTGAGGGCGGCAGGGGGGTGGAGGGGGCATTGGGGAGGGTTGCAGGGTGTCAGCCTGTGCTCTGTCCTCAGCTAGCCTTCTGTTCCCTTATCGAAATTTGGTCTCCAAGTGCTTTATTTAAAAAGAGAAAAAAAAAAAAAAAAGCCCCAAACAGTAAAAGGAATTTCTCCTTCAAAACCTTCCCCCATTCTCTATTTCCCAGAGGTTACCACTGAGCAATTTGGCATGTATCTCTCCAGATCCCATAATAGTCTGCAACTTGATTTTATCACTTAATGTATCATGGAGAGCTTTCCATATTAGCAATATGGATCTCCCAACCACTTTTTTTTTACGGTCACAAGGTTGAAATTCTTAAGTGTTATTCCATTAGAGATTTTTATGAGATCAATCGAATGCTCTTCTTTCAGGCAAGTCTATCTTGTATTATTTAGACCATCATTCCAGTAAGGATTTATAATAACGTAATGTGCACACCCGCCTCCTCTTAAGGCACTACTGACCTTGAGACTGACCTCCAACCAAGAAGCCATTTTCCCACTAGCACTGAGGCTTGTGTAAATTTCTGATCCATGATACTGAGAAGGTGCCTTTCCCAGTACACAGACTGATGACATTTAGGAGGGTGTCTTTAAAAAATAGTCACAGATTTATACAGAAGCACACTCTTTGTCTGCTATCACCTCACCTGCAATCGGAATGAGTGAAAGTCAATAAAGCAAACTAAAATGAGCACATTTACTCATATAAGTGCCATTATTCTTGGCACTTATATGTTTTGGTGATGTTGTATATTCCGTGTGCTGTCATGCAATAATCTAGATTACAAGACTGACAAGCCAGAATGCTGGTTTATAGATGACAATGAAGACGGTAACTGTGAAAAGGAGAATACTTATGTCTGCTAGTTGGAATGCATATCCTATAAAAAAAAAAACNGGGTGTCTTTAAAAAATAGTCACAGATTTATACAGAAGCACACTCTTTGTCTGCTATCGCCTCACCTGCAATCGGAATGAGTGAAAGTCAATAAAGCAAACTAAAATGAGCACATTTACTCATATAAGTGCCATTATTCTTGGCACTTATATGTTTTGGTGATGTTGTATATTCCGTGTGCTGTCATGCAATAATCTAGATTACAAGACTGACAAGCCAGAATGCTGGTTTATAGATGACAATGAAGACGGTAACTGTGAAAAGGAGAATACTTATGTCTGCTAGTTGGAATGCATATCCTATTAAAAAAAAAAAAAAACCCTGTATAATAAGTTAAAATGCTATTATAAGCTTGTTTGGTTATTCTGGAGTTAGAATAGAGGATGTGATATCATACACATGGTTTTTATGATAGACATACTTCTGCTAAGAGACCAGAATGTTCACCTCTGCTGACCAGGACAGCTCCCTTCCCCTGTCCCCTAACAGTGCGAAAGGATACAGTACAATTGTTTGACTCCACTTTTTCTAGACTTTTAAGTACACTACTTTCCTTCTGCTGAGTGCCTGCCACCTATGTCATTATACTCAAATCATGTTTTCTTTTTTTTTTTAAGATTTTATTTATTTATTTGACAGAGAGAGAGAGGGACAGCCAGCGAGAGAGGGAACACGAGCAGGGGGAGTGGGAGAGGAAGAAGCAGGCTCCCAGCGGAGGAGACTTACGTGGGGCTCGATCCCAGAACACCAGGATCATGTCCTGAGCTGAAGGCAGATGCTTAATGACTGAGCCACCCAGGCGCCCCTCAAATCATGTTTTCCTAATCACAAAGTATTTACAAACTGATTTTTTAAACTTTCTATTTTGATGAAATTTCACACTTAGAGAAGTGTTATTAAGAGTAGTACNCACGAGCAGGGGGAGTGGGAGAGGAAGAAGCAGGCTCCCAGCGGAGGAGACTTACGTGGGGCTCGATCCCAGAACACCAGGATCATGTCCTGAGCTGAAGGCAGATGCTTAATGACTGAGCCACCCAGGCGCCCCTCAAATCATGTTTTCCTAATCACAAAGTATTTACAAACTGGTTTTTTAAACTTTCTATTTTGATGAAATTTCACACTTAGAGAAGTGTTATTAAGAGTAGTACAAAGAATTCTCAGATACCCTTCACTCAAATTCCCCAAATGTTAACATTTTTCCACATTTGCTTTATCTTTCTCCCTCCTGTCTCTAAATCTGATGGTCCAAAATTTTGCTGAGTGTAAATCCTGAACAATGGCAATGGTAGGTCGGAGAATACAAAAATCATTTTATAAAACTCTTCTTCTTGATTTTATTTACTGGGGTGCCTGAGTGGCTCAGTTGGTTAAGCATCTGCCTTCGGCTCAGGTCATGATCTCAGGTTCCTGGGATCGAGCCCCACATCGGGCTCCCTGCTCAGTGGGGAGTCTACTTCTCCCTCTCCCTCTGCCTTTCCCTCTACTCCTGCTCTCTCTCTCAAATAAATACAATCTTAAAAAAAAGAAAGAGAGTGAGCAAGGGAAGGAGCAGAGGGAGAGAAGACAAGCAAATTCCGTGCTGACGCGGAGCTCAATCCCAGGACTCTGAGATCATAAACTGAGCTGAAATCAAGAGTCGGTAGCTTAACCAACTGAGCCACCCAGGTGCCCCTAAAACAAAACCTCTGATATATTTGTGATCTTATGTAAATTATATGGGTTAAGCTGAATTAGTGTATCTAAGTTTCATTTTGTAGAAGTTTGCCAGTCAAGCTTTTATTAATTAATTCACATTGGCTGTTACTGAACAGCATTGCAAATTTGGATCTTCACCTTATTATAATTTTAATCATTTCAATTGCACTCTTTTCTTCCTCAGTTTCCTGGAAGTCTTGCTTCTTGCTATTCTGTAAAACTGACATTCTATTTTAGTCCCTGTACAATTGCCAAAATTGCTTTCTTAAAGCAAGAAGGCTGCAAGGCACATTTTCTTTGTTTTAAATTCATACCATATAAAATGCAGTATTATGAAAAAATAATCAATACTTGTGGATTACAAATGACTATCATATTACTAAATTGAATTAGGCTTCTAATCTATTTCCTTATATTATTTGTTTTAAAAGATTTTATTTATTTGTCAGAGAGAGAGAGCGCACACAAGCAGGGGGAGCAGCAGGCAGAGGGAGAAGCAGGTTCCCAGCTGAGTAAGAAGCCTGCTGTGAGACTTGATACCAGGACCCTGGAATCATGACCCAAGCTGAAGGCAGACGCCCAACCTACTGAGCCACCAAGGGGTCCCTATTTCCTTATAGTCTTGATGTTAAAAAAAAAAAAACCAAAAACCAAAACTCCCTTCATTGTGAATTACCAAAAAGGAGCTGCTCTCCATTTGTAGCTGTTTTGCATTAGGAGTTTTCACAAAATATGCACTATTGGTTCTTGTAACTTTGTGAAAGATCGAGAACAGATTGATCTCTATCAGCCCCCGGGGAGTTAATACTGGTGGTTTATTCATGTAATGAAAAACACACGATACCTACTAGGATTTATTTCAAGCAACTCTTATCAGATGGGATTGTTTTTGAAATAAATACTGCCAATATTTCTGCTTTGAGGTTCCAGGAGTGACAGTGACCTCTTGTTATTTTCATTTTATTTTTTTAAAAGAGATCTTTTAAACATTTTATTTATTTATTTATTAAGGGGGGGTGGGGTGGAAGAAGAGTTGACAGAGAGAATCTTAAGCAGGCTCCACGCTGAACACGGAGCCTGATGCAGGGGCTTGAATCATGGTCTGAGCCGAAATCAAGAGGTGGACGTACGCTTAAGTGACTGAGCCACCCAGGTCCCCCTTGTTTTTAGACTGAGGTATATTTTTTAACTGCTAAGGTGTATACATCCTAAGCATATAGTTGAATGAATATTGTGTGTATATCCATGTAATCACGACTCCTGTCAAGATACGGAATGTTTTCACTTCCCTGTGGGTTTCTTCACATGTCCTCCTAGTCTGAATCCCCACATTGATACTATTCAGTCATGGCTGCTTAATTTTTTTCTTTCACTGCATTTCTTGTAATGTGACCATATGATATGTCTTTTTTGTAAGTTTTAAAATTTTAGTTCCTTACCCAGCCACCTGGGATTAGAAGGAAATGAATATTTTATTTATTTGTTTATTATTTTTTAAAGATTTTATTTATTTGAGCAATAGCGAGAGAGAATACGAGCAAAGGGGGGGAGCAGGCAGAGGGAGAAGTAGGCTCCCCGCTAGGCAGGAGGCCCGAAGTGGGACTCAAACCCAGGACCTTGGGATCTTGACCTGAGCCAAAGGCAGAGGCTTAACCAACTGAGCCACCCTGGCAACCCAGAAACAAATATTTTAAATTCTTCTGTTAATAATTCATAAAAATTACTATGGTTTGTATCTTATTTTCTGGACTAGAATATAGAAACTTGTGTTTTGTCTAGAAGTCTTTTTTAGTCCCCTATTTATTGTGTTCCTTTCTTATCTAAATTTAGAATGGGGAGGGGCACCCAGCTAGCTCAGTTAGTAGGGCATGTGACTCTTGATTCCACGGTCCTGAGTTCAAGCCCCACGTTGGGTGCACAGCTTACTTAAAATTTTTTTTTTTTTTTTTTTTATTTTAGATTTTATTTATTTATTCGACAGAGATAGAGACAGCCAGCGAGAGAGGGAACACAAGCAGGGGGAGTGGGAGAGGAAGAAGCAGGCTCATAGCTGAGGAGCCTGATGTGGGACTCGATCCCATAACGCCGGGATCACGCCCTGAGCCGAAGGCAGACGCCCAACCACTGTGCCACCCAGGCGCCCCTAAAATTTTTTTTTTTTAGAATGCGGATGCCATTCCAAATCTTTGTAGCAACACAAGAACAAATCTCCAATACTGGAGTTGATGTGGTATTTATAAAGAAGATTTTTTAAAAAAGATTTTATTTATTTGACAGAGATAGAGACAGCCAGTGAGAGAGGGAACACAAGCAGGGGGAGTGAGAGAGGAAGAAGCAGGCTAATAGCAGAGGAGCCTGATGTGGGGCTGGATCCCATAACGCCGGGATCACGCCCTGAGCTGAAGGCAGACGCTTAACCGCTGTGCCACCCAGGCGCCCCTAAAGGAGATTTAAAAAAAAAAAAAGATTTTATTTGTTTTTTGAGAGAGAGCATAATGGGGGGGGGGCTACAGAAACAGACTCCCCACCGAGTAGGGAGCTGGACGTGGGGCTAGATCCCCAGGACCCTGGGATCATGACCTGAGCAGAAGGCAGACGCTTAATCGACTGAACCACCCAAGCGCCCCTATAAAGAAAGACCTTAACCTGGAGTACTTCCTCCAAATCTATGAGCCAGAAATACTAAAAAGTAATGTGAATTTATGTACAGGAGCAAATTTCCCTGTGATAGGCTGCATTTGCCTTTTTACTCTCTCTCTTCCAGCAGCAGGTAAAGGGGGAAGGAGGGGAGCAGGAACATTTGATCTATTATTTCCTGAAACCTTTCCAAGAGAACCTCTGCAGATTAATTTTGTCCTCTGGGTGAAATAAAACTAATGTCCCAATAGCCACTCTAAAATTTTAAGCCTTCTCTTTCAGGCTTCTGTTCAGTATCTTGAAATAGTGCAATATTTACTGTGTTTATGGAAAGGCGTCTTTCTCTGTCTTTAATTTTTTGTATTTTCATGTTTAAGAAGCCTGTCATTGTCATTATTCTCTTCTAAGAAGATAAAGGAAAATCTCTACGGTTATCATTAAAGCCACGTTTTCCTCCAAGAGTAGCCTTAACTGCATTTTATCCCTACTGTAAAATAGCTCTTTTCTTACTACAAGTGCAAATCGATCATCAGGTACCAATTTATTTGAGTTACACGGGTAAAAGAGGTCCTCCAACACTTGGGGAAGAATTTCAGGGCTTCAGGGTTATCAAACCGTCCACAATTCCTTTACTTAGGCGGACTGTGGGCCACAGGGCCTAGGGCTTGCCATCCTCCACCCCCCAAGAATGTCCTCGAAGCACGCATGCCTTTCCTTAAGTCAACTGTCAAGTCAAACTGCTTTTCCCTCGTAGATCTGGAAGCTAGATCGCTATATCGGCAAAAAGCCCGTCATTAAAGCTTACAATCTTTCTTTGCTGGTAGAAAAATGGGGGAAAACACAACCTGCCGGGACAAATTGCAGAGAGTGATGTAAAACGCAAGCCGGTAACATTACTAGTGAGGGTAATCAAAACACAACAGGGATTTGGACCGAATTAAGTAAGACTAGTGATTGCCATAGCGGGAGGTGGCGTGAGGAGTATAAAGTTTTGTCGACTATGTAGCGCTGTAGTATCACTCCTGTGGGGGGCACTCGGGAAGGGAGCAAGCGGGTGAGTGATCAGACTCTCGTCCTTAGCTGTCTCGGCCCGGGGTCATCATATCCGCAGATACATAGCCTGTTCCGCTGTCCTGGTCTTGCCAACTTCAACCAAATCCCCAACTCACCTTTCCCCGAGGCCCCGAAGCCACAGAGCTACCACCTTCAGGCACGACTCCCTGCGCGCAGGCGCGGAGATTACCACTCCCCCGCCCTCCTCCGAAGGCGTAAATCCTGCGCAGGCGCAGCTCCTCCGACCCGCCTCCGCGCCGCGCCGCGCCGCGCTGCTCCTGAGAGCTGTGGGAGGCCGCCCTGCGTGTAGCGTGTTTTGCCCGGCGACTACGTCGCGCAGTCTGACGCGCAGTTTGCGTCACTTCCGCCCCCTCCCGGGAGGCGGCGCTGGGCCGGTGGCAAGCCCCCGAAGGGAGCCGCAGTAGTACGACGGAAGATGGCGACGAGCGGCGGCGAAGAGGCGGCGGCGCCGACGCCGGCGCCCGGGGCCCCGGCGACGGGGGCGGACACAACCCCGGGCTGGGAGGTGGCGGTGCGGCCCCTGCTGTCCGCGTCCTATTCCGCCTTCGAGATGAAGGAGTTGCCGCAGCTGGTGGCATCAGTCATCGAGAGGTACCGGGCGGCGGCCCCGGCGAGGCGGGCGCAGGGAGGGGGAGGGGAGGTCGTGCCGGATCGTCTGGACCCCCTTCCCACGCCGCCTTCTGCTGCTTGGTCACCCCCGCCTCAGCCGCGGCTTCAGGGCTTCCCGATCCAGGCAGACTAGGACTTGTCCGGGATTCCTTCCGCCGGTCCATATAAATTATCTGTGCCTCGATTTCCCTCCCGAGGAAAACTTTTGAGGACGCCCTCTTCAGAGGGCGTGGTCGGACCCGTTTGGGAGTGACTTTGGGAAGCTTCGCGCTCTTAGGGGAACGTCCCCGGGGCTGCCCCCTGTGTTAAGGTCAAAGCACTGATGAGTTTGCATTTCTTGCCCGCACTCATCCCCCTAGCCTGGGCCAGAGCGGAGCCTGGGGTTTAAATTGGAGATGTGCCAGATAATTTAATAACGGTCTTTCTGTGGTGCTGTAGTCAGTGGGGGCACGTGCTGTTTCTGTGACTGAAGCCACTAGTGACCACTGAGGACTTTCTTTTCAGGTTGCACTTAATGTATATTGCTACCGTAACGGTCTTTGATGAAACCATTTCAGTGTTAGTCTGAGGTCATTTCCCCACAGAAACAGTGCCCTCGCTCGCGCGCGCTCTCGCAATAAAATATTTTCAGACTCTCTTACAAACGGGGTCATTTATTGATTTGGTATTAAATCACTTTGTCATTTTGTCTAGAGTTCTTAGATCGTGACAGTTGTGTTCATTCAGGGCCATGATATCAGAATGCCTGTCTTTTCCTGACTTAACCTTGCTCAGAGGAGTCTTTCATTGGTTTAATGGTAGACGTGCTTTTGAAGGCAGTCTCACTTGTATTTTACTAGTCAGACCTTGCTTCAACAATCTGCAGTTGCTGATTGGGTCATTTTACTTTCTTGCCAACAAGGGTATCTCTTAATGTTATCCAGAAGGTTAGAGATTGCTGTTTATTACTCAAGGGAGGCCCATGACTTGACAAATTGTTTCTTGCAGTGCCTGTTGTTAGGTTTGTGATGCTTGGGATGAAGTTTTTTTTTTTTTTAAAGTTATACTAAGATAACGGCTGGGTTTGGTAATTTTCTTGGTAATTTTCACTGTTAACTTTACAGATAGATTTTCCTAACCAATTATTAAGCCAGGAATGTTTTAAAGATGTAAACAAGTATCAGGATACTGCTCTCAAGTTATGTGGCCTCTTTTTTTAACTGTTTTATAAACATTGGGTTTGGCGGTATTTTTCCTGCGTTATACTCATCATGTGACTTGTAATGGACAACGTTCCACTCTAGAATATTTGCATTTATTATTTTTTTATTTATTCCAAAGATTTTATTTTTAAGTAATCTCCACACCAATGTGGGACTCGAATTCTCAAACCCAGGATCAAGAGTCGCATGCCCCACTGAGCCAGCCAGGCGCCCCTGCTCCTATGTATTTGTGGACGTGAGCTGAGTAGGTTATAAAGTCATTTGTTGACACCCTCCCATTCATCTGGTATTCCAGATCCATCTTTTTAAAACTCTAATGGTTTAGCAACTCTGTCCAGCTTGTAGAAGGAGCCAAAACCAAATATATCAAACTAGGTTTGAATTTTGCCAAATAATTAATCAAGAGTTGCCTGTGTTTGTAGACACTGGTAAGAACTCTCTTCACGGTTTAGAAAAGATCTCCAAACTAATGGATGTTTAGTAACAAAAACTTTTATTGTAAGGCAAGATCCCTGAAGCCTTGGTTCTGGTTTTGTTCCTCAATTCACTTAGAAAGCTGGTTATATGCCCTCTTTAGGCTCTATGAGAGGAGTATGACCCCAAAAAAGTTTTCAGGATACCTGGCTTGCAAGTTCTTTACAGTAAAAAACAACAAATCATGCTAGTGTTTAGTGTGGTGTAAAGCAGAGGTCAGCATGCTTTTTCTTTGTAAAGGGCCAGAGAGTAAATATTTGCAGGCTGTACATTCTGTATGTGGATTAGTCAACTCAGTCATTGTATAGCAAAAGCAGCCTTACTCAATGCATAAATGAATGGGTGTGGCTGTGTTCCAAAATTTTATTTATGGTACTAAAGTGTGAATTTCATATATTTACGTGTCACAAAATAGTCTTAACAATTATTTTTCAACCATATAAAAATTGCAAAAACCCATCTTAAATCTGGGCTATTACAAAAACAGTGCCAGACCCTGGTTTAGATCACAAAAATTAGTACCCTGCTAATCTGTTTCTCATAAATTTTTTGCCTTTCAAAAAAAGAAATGAGGGGCGCCTTGGTGTCTCAGTTGGTTAAATGTCTGACTCTTGATTTCTACTCAGGTCATGATCTCAGGGTGGTGAGATCAAGCTCAGCATGGAGTCTGCTTGAGATTCTCTCTTCTTCTACCCCCCCACCCGCTGCTTGCACTCACAAATAAAGTCTTTGCTAAAAAAATTTTTTTTTTTTAAAGATTTTATTTATTTGACAGAGAGAGTGAGAGAGCACAAGGAGGGGGAGAAGCAGAGGGAGAGGGAAAAGCAGGCTCCCCGCTGAGCAGGGAGCCCGAGGCCGGTTAGATCCCATGACTCTGGGACCATGACCTGAGCCAAAGGCAGACGCTTAACCGACTGAGCCACCCAGGCGCCCCAATAAATAAAATCTTAAAAAAAATGAAACGAGGTTGTCAGAATTGTGGAAGTATTTCTTGAATATAGAGTTACGGCCATCGAGTACAGGATCAGATCAGAGTCAGCGCTGTAGGGATGCTGTGGTGGGCGTTGTTTTGTAGGTAAGCAAAGGTTTAGGTGCCTAGGCTACTTTACTTCTGAGGTTGCTGCTCCAACCTGGGGTTCCCTTTCTATTATCATGACTGCCTGTTTGTCTCTCTTGCCTCCCCAGACCTTCTGTTTTTCTGTTGCAGTCTACTACTCTCTGCATCCCTTTTAGATGTCCTGGCTACATCATTGCCAGCTCTTCCTTCCTATCTGACAGCCTGCTCATCCATTGAATTCCTCCCTATTTGACCATTGGGGATGATGCCTTGCCCTGAGACTTCTCCGTGCTCCAGCATTCCACTTGGCCATCTCTAATCTTTCATATCTTTATAGTTGGAATTGAACTTTGGGTTTGAAGAAAAGGTAGATAACAGTTTCTAGGTCTAGATCCTATTTATTAAGTTTGACTTTGTAAACAAACTGAGAAACAAAGGAGGAATAGATTAGCATGGGTAAACTGGGAAGGATACTTTCAAAGGTGTCTTTCGATTTTTAAAAGAAAAACATACCTGAGTCTACTTAACAAGAAGTTCATTTTCATTTCTCCTGCCTGTTGCTAGCATGTCTTTTAGTAGTAAGGTTTGAACATCTTTACATTCCCCTTACTTTTCCAGACCAGAAATGGAGCTAGAATTAGATCAGTGGAGCACATGCCATATTTGGGATTAATTAGTATAATTGCTAAATGTAACCTTATGTTTTAAGGTACAGTCAAATACAGAATTCCATTCTTAACTCTGGGTAAGATATGTTGGTGACCATGATTGTCGTTGAATATTTTGACCGACTCTTTGTAGATTACCATAAATAAATAAATAAAATAATAATAATAATAATAATAATAATAATAATGCTCTTTTCCCATGAGCCAGTCCTTCCTAGGCTGTTTCTGGCCTCCTCAATGATAAGTCTCTTTCAGTCTCTGCCTCCCTGGTGTTCGGTAAAATTTAGGCCAGAGAGACCTACTTCGGAAGGTGGAATCTATTACAAAATCCTTATTAGATTGTGTTCGGTCATTTCCTAAATATCTTGAAAGGGAGAAAGGGATACACTAATGTTAATCTTCTGAATTTACATGCTGTAGGAGAGAAGTTCATGATTGACCTACAGGAAAAAAAAAAACCCGCCACCAAGTGATAGAGTGTAATTGTGAGATTAGTCCTCATGGCTGGTTAATGTCTTAGTGTCACATTCACCTCAAGGTTATCGAGAGTGAAGGAGGTATCTGAAAGCTTTTAGTTCTTTGGTTTAATGTGTGTTACTCTGTGACACACAGCAGATGTTCAGTAAGCACATATTTTTTAATGCTGTTATTTTTAAATTGTATTGATTATGCTTACTTATTTCCTGATTGTTTCATGAAACAGGCATAGTGGATTCTGTTCTTGGGGGTTTTGACTCTGATGAAGGGAAAGGGGTGTGTGGAGTTTCCATAGTTTAGAAAAAAGATATAAATAGTATGGTATCTAGGCGGGAGAAGGAAGGTGAATCTGTGGTCTTTTATTTTGTCCTCTTGGAGTTCCACCTCTTCCTAAAAAAAGCTGGATATTTCCAGACCTGAGCCAGCTATTTTTTACTTACATGTCAAATTGGATTTCTGTGACTGGGCTGCGTAGTTGCTGTTTCCCTTTGTACTGTGCTTCACATTTATTTTGTATGGGATATAAACGTTTCAGATTCCCTGTCTTTCAGCAGTGTTTCAGCCCCATTGGTGTTGTGGTTGGAATGTTTGTTAGAAGAAGCAGGTAGATGTTTGAGGAAGATAGCTTGACCACCCAGAGGAGAGATATGTTTTTACCTATGTCTTATTTTCCTTTTTCTTGTTATATTTGCCTGCAGTTCTTCATTGTTCCCCATTCCTACCTAACTTCTTGCCTTTTGTCCCATTTTTTCCATTTCTTGGCGTCTTCTGCTATCTTGGTGTTTTTCAGTTCTTGGGGAATGAAGGTGACTCATACACACTTGTTTCTTTAAAATCAAGAGATACGATATTGTCCTTTGGGCCACATGTCCACATGTCTCCTCCCTTCTTCAAGTCTTTTCAGATTAATTTCCCCAGGTTTATCCTTAGTTGCCTTAAGCAAACTGTAAGTGGAGCTTGAGAGTGCTCCATTTTTTTGTATGCCAATGTCCATCTTTCCTCAAAGTACATTCTTGTTTTTTTTATTGGAATAAGGCAGTTGTGCATTTCTAGGGCAGGAGAATCACAAAGGGGCAACATTGAACCAGGCAATTAAATGAGTTTATTCTTGTATTTTGGATGTATTTCATTATCTGAATGGAAATGAAAACAATAGAACAAGCTCATCTTTTGGGTCGGCAGTTTTTCTCTTAGTTCTAGTAAGCCTGTTCAGCTGAAAAACATGAGGATAAGCAGATACGAACTTTTGAAATTAAACAGAGAAGGTAAATGACTTAGTAAAATACATCAAATTACAGGGTGGGAAAATCTTAGAACAATGACTAAGAAAATACGAGGATGGAAGTGAAGGAACAACTAAGTATATGAGGTAGAAACAGGGGATTTAGTAGGGAGTTTTCTGCTGGGTAGGATATGACCTATACCAGTATGATTGCCGCCGGAAACTGAGTGTTACTTGGTGTTTAAAGGTTTTTGTTTCTTCTTTTTTGTCCATCTGACAAATAGAAATGATCCTTGGTGGGCAGGAAGACCCTTGCACATTATAGATACTCCATAAATATTTTTTCTTGGTAAAGCAGTTATTCCGAGATAAGGAACTGATCTTTGATAAATCCCCATTTATCCTAGATAAATCCCCACTTAGCAGAGTGTTCGCAATGCCAGACTCTTAAGTGCTATTTGAGGTGATTCATCACTCACACTGGCACCTCCCCAGTGTTGAACTTGTCTTATTGGCTCTTGTGTTGATTTGGCAAGTGGATAGAGTCCTGACTGTGTACATTTCCCTTCTGAGGCTGTGTTGATTTGGCAAGTGGATAGAGTCCTGACTGTGTACATTTATTTCCCTTCCAAGGCTGATGCTTCTGGTTGGAGAATTAACTCACTGAGGAAGCTGTTTAGCCACAGCCTTCTGTTCTTTCCATTTAATATGATGCATTTTGTTTTATTTTATTTTGTTTTCATTGTCTTCTTGTTTCATGGGTTGTGGGTTAGCATCTGATTTGATAGAATGACATAAATGTATAGCTTTAAGACTTAGTTGGGCTCTAGATTTTCACAGAAGAGAGGATTTCCTCAGCTCAAGATAAGGGATATGGCTAAAATCCCCAAATTTGTTGTGATCTAGCTGTGTCCTTCTTGGGGGTAGGAGGGCGTGAGGAGACAGGAGAACTCCGGTACCTGGTGAATTTTGGGTTTTAGCATTGATCAGGTGATTTCTCCCCGAGTTGTTGATTCTTGCGTAATGGACAGGTCTTGTTTGGTCTTCAAAATGGGTTACTATGACCTGTATTCCTTCTAACAGTATTGCGAGGGCTCTGGTCTACTCCCTTTTGGCCAGCACATGACATTATTAGCTTTTGGTCTTTGCCAACCAGTAATACGGACAAAATGGCATCCTATTATGTTTTAACTTGAACTTTTAAAATTCTGAGTGTGAAACTGTTTCCTGCCTGTTAGCTTTTGCTACTCCCTAAGCTTGACACCTTGAGCAAGGTGCTTACTTTCAATTGGCTAAGCTTCACTTTCTTGAACATAGGGATGGTAACAGTGCCTCCCAAGTGGGGCTGCTATAAGGATTAAGTACGGTAATGCCTGTAAAAGGGTGGGGTATTTGGCAGATAGGAAACACTAAATAAATGCCAGCTGAATTACTTTTTTTTTTTTTTTTTTTTTTGCAGTGAATCTGAAATCCTGCACCACGAGAAGCAGTACGAGCCCTTCTACTCCTCTTTTGTTGCCCTTTCCACACATTACATTACAACAGTTTGCAGCCTCAGTGAGTATTTCACTCCCTTTTGTGGGTTTGGGGGGGGTGGCTGTGTCTCCTCTTTGTAGGGTGTCTGAACAGGTTTTTGATGAAGTCTATATTTAACACTCCTAACCTGTTCACCCAGCAGTGGAGACTGGTAAGTCTAATCAGTCTGATAAGGCTCCGGAAGTTCCTTTACCTAGGCCAACCAGGGGGGTTTAAAAAGTACTTGGTTTGGACGTCTGCTTTGTAACCCATTAAGTGAACCTGTACCGTCTTAATCAAAAGCACTTTATTGGTTTCATACATGCATATGTAATTACTAGTGTGTTAGTATCTGAGGGTTAAGGGGGATGGGCTGATTCTGACCTGAGGTTCAGATGAAGACTCTATTCCTTATTTGGTTTTGGTGAGAAAGTAAATTCTCCTTTTGTATTCTCTGGTATGTCAAGGGATTTCAGTTTCAGTTCCCCATCTTTTAAACTTTTTTTTACCCTTATTTTCCACTATTTTTGAACTTTTGCATTATTGTTTAAAAAAAAATCCTAACTCAGAGTTCTGAAGAATTCTAATTATTTGTTTACTTAAATAGTTTGCTAAGCAAGTAAAATGAAAGGAATAGCCATCTTGTGCAGTGCTGTTTATTATAGGCACTGGCTACTGGTGGAGGAATCACTTTTAGCCTAAGGAAATTTTGTGTAGGAAGCCTCTTGTAAAAGGCATTTAGAACCTATGGGAAAGGAGAGGTAGTTAAGCATGAACTCTGGAGCCAGACTTCCTGGATTTGATTCTAGTCCTGTGACTTTGGGCAAGTCATTTAACCTCTCTATGGTGTAATTTCCCTATCTGTTACGAAAAGGAGGGGGAGGGGGTAACAATAATACCTACCTCAAAGTGTTGGTGTAAGGATTAAGTGGGTTAATATATTTGAAGCGCTTGGTACTTACTGTGATGTATTTCCTATTACAATGAATTTCCAGTAAATGTAAGATAGATTGATCTAGAAGCAGTGGATGGTTATCAGGTCCAGGATGCCTGTGTTTGGCCCTTGGATTGTTGGTTCTGAATGATTGTTGTCATGGAATGGCGCTGGGAATGCTGGACACACGGAGCTTGGGAGTTGTCTGGTTTGATGTACTGACCGTGAGGCTGACCGAACTGTGGCGGTCTGAGTTTAAGTGAAGCCCATTCCTTTCTCAGTTCCCCGGAACCAGCTTCAGTCGGTGGCAGCAGCCTGTAAAGTTCTGATCGAGTTTTCTCTCCTGCGTCTGGAGAATCCAGATGAGGCTTGTGCCGTTTCCCAGGTGAGAGTGATGGGCTTATTTTGAGGTAGGACTGTGACAGACTAGTGGAATGACGGAGAAGGGTGGCATAGAGCAGGGGTTGATGAACTTTTCCTGTAACAGACCAGATAGTGAACAATTTGCTGACCATTTATTTGGTCCCTGCTGCAACTAGTCTCTTATCTTTTAAACTCTGCCTTTGCAGTATGAAAGCAGCCACAGACAATACATAAATGAACAAGCATAGCTATGGTCCAGTAAACTTTATTTACAAGAGCAGGCAGTGGGCTGAATTGGAGCTGTGGTCCGCCAGCCTCTGGTGTAGAGGGCTGCAGAGGCTTTTGCAAGGATTGCAAACTTCCACGTTTCCAGGAGTCAGGCAGGTAACATAAAATGGGTGAAGTGTGCCAGTTGAAAAGGGTGCCTGACCCAACTATAAAGGGCCAATCACTGTGTAGCTCCAGCTAATTGTTGCCAGGCAGGGGTGGAGACTCAGTTGCTGTGTCTTGTGAATTACTGAGAAAGATGAAAAATCTGGATTCATATGTTGAACCTTCCATGTTTTAAAAAGTTAGCTATAACTTCAAATAAAAAAAAAAATCCATCAACAGCACTTTGAGCATAATAAGACCAATTTGTAAGCCAGATATTGTCTGAGGACCATCAGCTTATGATCTCTGCTTTAGTGTTTTCCCTAATTTTAGTTCTTGATACGAACCTAAATTTGGCCCTGTGCCAGTGAGAAGTCCCGAAAGAGTAGTATCTTCTGAAGGACATATTCGAATTTGTTTTCTTTTCAGAAACACTTGATTCTCCTCATCAAGGGCCTGTGCACTGGCTGTAGCCGACTAGACAGGACTGAAATTATCACGTTTACAGCAATGATGAAATCAGCCAAGCTGCCGCAAACGGTGAAGACACTCTCAGATGGTGAGCGTTTGTTCGCCAGACCTAGTTCTTTGGCTGCTTCTCTGGCCAGCTTTTTCCTGCTTTGGCTTCTGGTGGGATTCTGCTTGCTCATCCCTGTTTTTGGTTTTGTATTTACAGTGGAAGATCAAAAAGAGCTGGCCTCACCAGTAAGCCCAGAGCTGAGGCAGAAGGAGGTACAGATGAATTTTTTGAACCAGCTGACGTCGGTTTTCAACCCTAGAACCGTAGCATCACTACCCGTAGGTCCACAGACTCCGGTGAGTTACTACAGCCAAATGTCCTCATCCCTTGGGGGTTTTAAGATAATACTAGGAAAAAGTAACAACTGTATTTTAACATTTGTGATATAAAGTGACGTATGTGCTTAGGGTAGAAAGAAGAGGGGCGCCTGGGTGGAGCAGTCGTTAAGCGTCTGCCTTCGGCTCAGGGCGTAATCCCAGCGTTCTGGGATTGAGCCCCACATCAGGCTTCTCCACTAGGAGCCTGCGTCTTCCTCTCCCACTCCCGCTGCTTGTGTTTGCTCTCTCGCTGGCTGTCTCTCTCTGTCAAATAAACAAATAAAATCTTTAAAAAAAAGAAAGAAAGAAAGAAATAGAAGAATATAAACTAACAAAAAAAAAAAAAAGCAAAACCTCTCCTAACTTTCTGTCCACTGTTGATACTGTTTTGATGATCATTCTTCTAAAATTTCTCAATGCAAATAAACAGCTATAAAGAACACGTACAGTTTTCTGTAAAAGGCATCACATTCTCCATTAGTTGTAGAATATATGTATGTTCAAGATAGATGTTTTTCTCCTCCTCTTGGGAAAATAGCTTGTGTTTTCCCTAACTTTAGAGAGGGATTCCCCCCTCATTAACTGGGAAGTCTGAAGAGTATCTATAGAACTCTGCTAGTTTGGGCGCTTAGATTCTGAACTGCAGGGCAGTAGTTGGCAGGTGACAGTATCATCATAGGCCTTTCACGTCCTTTGTTTCGCTTTAGGCTGAAGGAGAAAATGATGAGCAGTCATCCACAGATCAAGCCTCTGCTATCAAAACCAAGAACGTGTTTATAGCTCAGAATGTGGCTAGTCTTCAAGAGCTTGGTAAGACTCTTAATTGTGGTCATAAAGCTGGTTTCTCTGCTTTCAAAAATTCCGTAAGTGGAAAAGAATCAGGCAGCAGTCAGAGGCCCGTTCGTAAGGTCGAGCCTTGTCATTAATGCAGGCGGCTCGGAGAAGCTACTGCGTGTGTGTCTGAACCTGCCCTATTTCCTGCGCTACATCAATCGGTTTCAAGATGCAGTGTTGGCCAGTTCTTTCTTCATCATGCCGGCCACAGTAGCAGATGCCACTGCTGTTCGCAATGGGTAAGGTGCCCCAGAGTGTGTGCTTTACCTTCTAATGCTGCTCTCAAAAAGAGAGAAACTGGGTAGTTTTTTATGGCATGCCGACTTTCTTTACTTATCAGATTATAGAAGCAAGGGATTCAAAGAGACACTTTGGTTAACCACCTCCTCCATCATGTTCTAGTTTTCATTCACTGGTGATTGATGTAACCATGGCATTGGATACCCTCTCTCTACCCGTGTTGGAACCTCTCAATCCCTCTCGTCTGCAAGATGTGACAGTCCTCAGCCTAAGTTGTCTGTATGCAGGTGAGAGGTTATGATGTCTGATTTCATTTTCTCAGTGAAGCACAGGTATACTTTCTGGAAGCCATGAGATCCTCCTGAGTGCTCTGCTCTCTCCCTCTTATTTGGGCCCTTACCCCCGGGGATCATCTGATGTCTCATCTCAGTGAAATGAGGCCTCCATAAGAGTCTTGTGAATTACCCTATTGTTCCACGGCTGGTGGCACAGTATGTACATATTTGCTTTCATAGTATGTGCAAAGAGTAAATATCTACTGTATGAAAAGCAAAACGCCAAGCGCTGTTGGAATATTGAGATAAACAATATGTAATCTGTGCCCTCGAGGAGCCTACACCGAGAACAGTTAGGATCACATGGAATAATACACAATAGGAGATGATAAAGGCAAAGGGAAGTGTAGAGTAGTTGGGCGTACAAAGAAGGGAGAGATGGAGTGTTGCTGTGGGAGCAAGTCCGAGGAAGCCTTCACGGAACAGGTGGTAGCTGTTTATGTTGATAAACACAACAGATGTTATTCTTCATGCTCCCGCAAAATCCCCTTTCTTCCTGTTGTTCATGCTGCCTTGAGAGTGGGGACTGACAGCTGGTGTTTACTCTCTTTTAAGTTATTATGACAGTGACTTTTTAACCCAATTCACTGATCCTTGGTTTTAAATACTGTAGTCCTGGTATGTCTTGGAAGGTATAACAATTTCCGATGTTTACTTGGTTCTCTAAGTGAGGATTTGAACAGCTTTGGCAGCCTGACCTTGGGAGCACCAAGAAATTACTGAGGTTGATCATCTCCCTCCATTCTTTCAGTAGCTTTATTTTGAACATCTGGATGCAAATAGGAATATAAAGAGGAAGGCACTTTCAATTGGGTAAAGTAGCGGTGATGAAGGAGTTCTGTTGATGTACCTGGGCAGGTAGGGTTGCACCTTGTCTATACCGACGTAGAGGCAGAAGCAGGACTCAAAATATGTTAGAGTTTGGGGGAACATAATGTATAAGTGTGTGTGGAGGGAGGGCGTGTGAGGGGAGAGGATATGTGATTAGTGGGTATTGTACAGCTGGAGAGAAGGGAGGACACCGTCACAGAGGTCTGGGAAACGCAGTCTCAGTCATTTGGACCATGTCCTATAGGCAGTAGAAACCTGAGAATTCTGAGCTATATTCAGGCAGCAGCACGCAGGTGTTCTGGTGTGGGGAAGTTGGGAGGCAGGAGGCTCCGTTAGGAGGAGTTTGTAGTGTCAGGTGAGACACTGTGAGAGTCTGAGCTAGGGCAGCAGCAGTGGGGAGAGAAAGCCGAAGATACATGGGAAAATGTGCTCTCCTCCAGCTCATCTCCAGTGCTTATTTCTTCATCCTCTGCCTTTGATTTTTGCAGTTTTGAAGTTGGGGTTATTTAATTTTTAGGGAACTTCTTGAATATCACATGGTTCTCAGTGTACTTAGTTAATATTGGTTAAAGAGTCCTTATAATTTTTTAGTTGGATTTAAGATCCCAGATTGGGGTTGTTGAAATTTGATGGCCTGGGATTTGACGTAAAGACATGGATTTGGCCTTTGTGTCTTTGAGAAACACCAAACATGGAATGTTTTTCCCCATAATCTTGGAAAAATGGGAAGACTTGTCTTGTGATGTTTTAAAGTTAATAGATTTTATTTTTAAAGCAGTTTAGGTTTACAGAGAAGTTGAGCAGGTTATACAGAGTTCCCATCTACCCTCTCTCCCTAGTACCCTGTTGCCCTTATTCACGTATTGCAGTACTACAGTACGTCTGTTAAAATTGATGAACCCAGTATTTGATACACTATTGTCTGAAGTCCATTGTTTACGTCAGGGTTTCCTCTGTGTTGGACAGTTCTGTGGGTTTTGGTAAATGTGTAATGCCCTATATTCATCATCACTGTGACACAAGATAGTTTCACCGCTCTGAAGTCCTCTGTGCTCCACGTAGTAATCCTGCTCTCCTACCCCCACCCCCAGAAACCACTGATATTTTTACTGTCTCCATGGTTTTAACTTTTCCAGAGTGTCCTAAAGTTCAAACCCATTATATAGTATATCGCCTTTTCAGACTGGCTTCTTCTGCTTGGAGTGCGCATTTCAGTTTCCTCCCTGGTTTTTTATGAATTGATCGCTCGCCTTTTTTTTATTGCTGAATAATAGTCTTTGTATGGGTGTGCCATAGTTTGTGGTATATCCATCTGTTGAAGAGCATCTCAGTTGCTTCTAGTTGTTGGCAGTCATGAAAAAGTTACAGTAAGTGCTCGTGTGCAGGTTTGTGGATGTGGATGCAAGTGTTCCACTCATTCAGGTAAATACTTCAGCGTGTGGTTGCCGGACCGGATGATAACACTATCTAGTCTTGCTCTTGTGGACGTTACTCTCAGTTGTCAAATCATGGAATGGCTTGGGGGTGGGTTTTGTTTTCTCTTTCTGTTTTTGGTGGACTCCTGGGACTGTGCCATGATTGGAATCTGTGCATCTGCCCCCGCCCTGCCTCAGGTGTGAGTGTGGCAACTTGCATGGCCATCCTGCATGTGGGTAGTGCCCAGCAGGTGCGGACGGGGTCCACGAGCTCCAAAGAAGAGGACTACGAGAGCGACGCGGCTACGATTGTCCAGAAATGTGTAAGCCGGGTCCCCTGGCCCCAGGGGCCTCTGTCGTTCAGTGAGGAGATAGTGCGAGGTCCACTCTCTTCCCTGGGAGAGGAAAGGATGTAGTGTCCTTTCCATACCCTTCCCCTCGGTAGCAGGTCTTAGAAGTGGGCATTCACATGGTTGGCTCTGCGGAGGACACCGCATCTTCGTGGTGGCAGTGGACCTTGTGAAAGATGAGTCGCTCAGTCAGCATGTATACTTGAGGGCTTGCTGTGCGTCAGTGCACTTTGAGCAGAGACCTGTATAGTACCTGAGATAGTCTCCGAGAATGGTGAGCGTGTAGGACGAGTCCCTGTGATGTACCTCGATCCGATGGGGGCCTGGCTGTGTTGCTTTAGATTGTGTGTGGGGGGGATACATCTCTAAGAAGGTGGCCCGTGAACTGAAGTGTGATGGAATCCTATCATTAGAAAGTGCCTTGAGGATATTTAATTCTTCAAGTGAAATTAATTTGGGTGGGATTAACGTTTGTAGTGAAGTAGGTCAGCTTGCTCAGATTTTTGTGTGTGTTTGATGTTGGACAGCTTGAAATCTATGACATGATTGGACAAGCGATCAGCAATTCCCGGCGGGCCGGTGGAGAGGTAAGAAGGCTGTCTCTCTGCTACATTCCTGTCTCATAGCTCGTAAGATCTCTGCGTTCATACTTTTCTTTTGTGCTTTTTCAACAGCACTATCAGAACTTCCAATTGCTGGGTGCCTGGTGTTTGTTAAACAGCCTTTTCCTCATATTGAACCTCAGTCCTACTGCCTTGGCTGATAAGGGGAAAGAGAAAGACCCGCTGGCTGCACTCCGAGTCAGAGACATCCTTTCTCGTACAAAAGAGGGAGTGGGCTCTCCTAAACTGGGGCCTGGGAAAGGGTACGTGTCTATTCGATTGCTACTCGTGTTTTGTTTTGTGTCCTTGCCATTTTTTATTGATGGGGGCTAGGGTAACCCCTCTCATCTTCACATCAGTAAAACAATTTGTCTCCATACCTGGTGAAATTTAACAGCTAAGGTGATGATCATAGTCTCCTATCTCTACATCGTAGCCATGTGATTTTGGACAAATCACTCATTTTTTCTGAGCTTGTTTGCTTAACTCTAAGGGGGGGGAAATATCTATGTAATACATCTTTCGGGTTTTTATGAGGTTCAAATCAGAAAAAAATTGCTTCCGTTTTGTAAAATGGGCTGGTGTGACTTGCAGTTAATGACTCACTTGCGTGTTTAACCTGTAAGGAGGATTCTGTCAGGTCCTTTTGGCTTGCTTGCTACAACATTTGCTGCTGTTCTGATGAAGGCTGGACAGTAAGCTCTGCTTGCTCTTAGAGGAGTTCGAGAAAGGACTTCCATGTGGTTCAAGGTTTTATTTTCTGAGCCCAGGCATTTCTGGATTTTGTTTATTCATTCGGTCCCAACTATGTGCTGGGCTCTCTCCAGGCATTGAGGATGTAGCAGTATTCAAAGCAGTGTCTGTGCTTTTATGGAGCTTATTTTCTAACCGGAGCAACAGTGAACAAATACACCAGTGCGTTCATGATAGATTCTCATGTAAGTGTTGTGAAGAAAAATAAGCCAGAGAGAGGGGCTAGAGAGTGACGGGGGTGTTATTTTAGTTAGGATGGTGAGGAATGGGCTCTAAAGACAAGATGGAGAGAACATATGTGAGGTGACAGAGTGATCCTTGCAAATTTTGGGAGTAGAATTGTTCAGATTTGGAGGTGGAGGCATGATTGGCATTTTTAAGGATCAGCAAGGTCAGTGTGGCTGGAGTGGAGACCTTGGGGAGGGAAGAGTGGCAGAAAGTTAGGTCATAGAGGTAGCCAGGGGCCAGATCTCCCAGGGCCAAGTGTAATCTGTAAGTGGTGGAGGGTTTTCCCCAGGGGAGTGATCTGATCTGATTTATTCGTTATTAGTGACCGGAGAACCCAGCTGCTGTGAGGAGAATAGACGGTAGGGTGTAAGGCAGGAAGGAGGGAGAATAGTTGGGAAGCCTAGTGCATTATTCCAAATAAGACATGAAGGGACTTGGAGTAGGGTGCTGGTGGGAAAGGCAGAGAGAAGAGGTCAGAGCAGCATGTGTTTGGGAGGTACAGCTGACAGGATTTGCTGATGGCTTGGATATTGAGTGTGAAATACACGACATCAAAATTTTTTGGCATTAGCAACTGGGTTGTATAATTTATGGAGACAGGGAACACTGGATTAGGGCTTGGGTGGCAGGAAGGGAAGAAGTACAGAATTTTGTCTTCACCATACTGAGTTTGAGATGACTGTCAAACCTCTTTATGTGCGATGTTGAGTCGGCAGTTGGTATGGGCATTTGGAGTTCAAGGAGAAGGTCAAATTCTGGATCTCATTCAGCAGATTATTCACTGAGTGTCTTCTCTGTCCCAGGCTCTGTGTCAGTTCTGGAATGCTGTGATGTACAGAAAAAAAGACGCATTTCCAAGAGACATGAAGAGATATGTCATATTGTATCTAGAGAGTATTCTAATAAGGGCATTTAGCCTGGTCAGAGAAATCAAGGCAGGCTTCCTTGAGGAAGTGTTAAGTGAGCTGAAATTTGAAATAGACGTTGGAATGGTAGATAGTAGGATCAGGCAAAGAAGGGAAGTAAGCACGTTCCAGAGAGAACAGTAGTTTGTGATTTTATGAGTTTCTGTCTTCACGCTTGGCACTGTAGCAGGAAACGGGACTATCCTTCAGAGTAGCAGTTATGTTTAAAAAATGGCTCGTTTCTTGACGCTGAAAAAGGAAACCTGTACCTTGTGTAAGTTAAAAACCATGAGAAAGGGGGAAATCAGTCATCCCAAATTCTACCACCCAAATTGGTAAACATTCTTCCAGACATTTTTCAGTGCAGATATATAAGATATGTATGTTTACAGAACGGGATCCCTGTTAGGAAATATTGTAGATAACTTTTCAGCGGCACTGTTTCGGATTCACTGTGAGTGTTTAATGGCTGGCGGTTTTCCACCATATAAACATGCCGTTGACTACCCTGTTGAAACACTTATTTAGGCTATATTAAATTTCTTGTTTTGATAAACTACACTTTGATAAATCTTCTAAATGTAAATCTTTGTGAACTTGTTTAATTATCCCCTTGGGGTGGATTCCCAGAAGTATGATTGTTAGGACAAAAGGCACACTTAAGTGAAAATTTGCACTGTTATGCTAGACTGTTCTGATTGCACTCTCACTAGCTCTGTGTGCACATATGCCCATTTCTCCAGGTCCTCTTTGACAGCGGCTGTCATTAATCCACATGTTTTTCTAATCTTGAAGGAGAAGGATGGTATTACATCGCTCCTACCCGTATTTCTTTGTTAGTACGACTGTAACTTCCTGTGTCTTTTGCCACAGTTTTCTCTTTGGTATTTGTCCTTTTCTCTTACTGATGGACATGAGTTCTTTGTATATTAGGTATACTAATTCTTTGTCATTTGGTCATTTGGACAGAAAGAAAAAGTTTTACTCACGTTTAACGTGTAAAACTTTGTTTTCATTCTCTTTGGTTTGTAACCAGATATTTTATAGAAGTTGGCGATTTTTGCCCTTTTTCTTCTCGAAAGAATGACTTTTTTTTTTCTTAATTGACGAGCAATTTCTTACAAAAGACTGCAACTCTGGAACAGCCAGATGGAAGAGAGGCCTAGGGCAAGGTGTGGGGAAAGATCGTGGCACATCCCTGCCCTCCCGACACGCACCGTTCTCTCATGTTCTGGTGTTCATCAGCCCAGAAGCTGTCGCAAAAGAATGACTTTTGTTATTTTTTTTATTTTAATTTTTTAAAAAAGATTTTATTTATTTGAGAGAGAGAGAGAGAGGGCAAGCAGGGGGTGTGGCAGGCAGAGGGAGAGGGAGAAGCAAGCTCCCCGCTGAGCAGGGAGCCTGATGTGGGGGTCTATCTCAGGACCTGGGATCATGACCTGAGCTGAAGGCAGACGCTTAACCCACTGAACCACCCACATGCCCCAAAAGAATGACTTTGAAAAAATTCAGCCAATCTTTGAATATCAGCATCTTTCACATCACCCAGTAGATTCAAATTGATAGTTTGAATTCCAAAATGCCATAAGTTTGGGAGACTTTCTTGTGGTCCTGGAGTTCTTAACTTGAAGCCTGTGGATCCTGAGGCAGGCTGTGGGTGGGCTTCCGGAGACGAAGCTTTTGAAATTACATGCAGATATTGTGTGTGCATTTTTTTCCTTCTGGGGAAAGGTCCATACATTCTGAAAGGGTTCTAGGCCCCAGATGGCAAGATCCCCTGCTTTTGAGGTGGTAATTCATGGTGTTTACCGTTTTCTTTGTGTAGGCACCAGGGATTTGGGGTGCTGTCAGTAATACTGGCAAACCATGCTGTCAAGCTGTTAAGCTCTCTCTTTCAAGACCTGCAAGTGGAAGCTCTGCACAAGGTGAGGGCTCATGCTTGGGGTCAGCATCTTCATTGGTGGCCTCACTTCTAGGGAAGCTTCCTTGAGCCATCCGATCCTGTTGTTACTTCCTGCTCAGTTGGAGGACGTGAATTCTCTTTTGCTACGGTTCCAGGGCTGGGAGTCAGATGGTCCCCCTGCGGTCCTGAGCATTATGGCCCAGAGCACCTCCATCCAGAGGATCCAGAGGCTGATAGACTCTGTCCCACTGACAAACCTGCTGTTGACATTGCTCTCAACCTCCTACAGAAAGGTGGGTGGCGTCACGCTACTGAGAATTGGGAAGATCTTATATTACCCTTTCGAAATGAATAAGGTTACATACTGTGACCTTTATAAACTCAAAAATTGTGGTAATGGTTTTGAAGATGAGTGGAATTCTTGAATGATGGCACACATTTCAATCTGTTGTTGATTGCAGTGTTGTGATACATAAGGCTGCTTGATGCTTTGTGACAGTTGTCATGCTGATGCAGAAACTTAGAGGGCACTCTGGAAACACTCCTGTTTCAATTCTTTTTTTTTTTTTTTTTTTTTTTTTTTTAATTTTATTTATTTATTTGACAGAGATAGAGACAGCCAGCGAGAGAGGGAACACAAGCAGAGGGAGTGGGAGAGGAAGAAGCAGGCTCATAGCAGAAGAGCCTGATGTGGGGCTCGATCCCGCAACGCCGGGATCACGCCCTGAGCCGAAGGCCGACGCTTAACCGCTGTGCCACCCAGGCGCCCCTCCTGTTTCAATTCTTATCTGTAGCTTTGACTTTGGCGTGCCTTGGTGGGATAAAGTGATTAGAGCCCTGAAGGAAGGGTGCTATTAGGCGGACTTCTTGGATTTAGAGGAAAGGAAAGGACACGGAGAGAGTGTCTCATGTGGTGAACGAGGTGAAGTAGGGCGGCTCTGTTTTTGTGACCAGCAGTTACAAAAGCTTGCTGCTTTTCTAGGCCTGTGTCCTGCAGCGTCAGAGGAAGGGTTCCATGAGCAGCGACGCCAGCGCCTCGACCGACTCAAACACCTACTACGAGGATGATTTCAGCAGCACAGAGGAGGACAGCAGCCAAGGTAGAGAGGCCTCTTTCGGTCTCCCAGGAGACAGACAGTGGAGTGCAACCGGAAGTATCCCCTGTGGCTTCCTTTAGTGTTCTGTTTGCCGTCTTCACCTGCCTAGTGTGGATCTTGATTTTCTGTGCCCTCAAAGGTGACATTGTTACTTATGAGTAATTTGAGCCGTGGAGACTGAAGGACAGATACTACTTTCAGCAAAGCCCAGATTGCTTTTCAGCCTGTCTCTTCCAAGATCAGAATACATTTCAGTTCCTCTTTCTTTTTGTGTGGACCCATTTGGCAAATTCTTTTCTGAGCTTTCCCAGTGAAGCTCCGGAGGTTGTGTGAGAGGGGTTTGGTTTGGCCTTTGCCATCAATGTGTGGCTTGGGGAGGTGTAGGGAGAAGAACTGCAGATTCTGTTGCAGTGAAAACAGGGCAAAATGAACATTCTCTCCTGTCTTACTTTGGGGAGAGATTGAATAAGAAAATGTCTCGGGTTCTTTCTAATTAGGTTTGTGGGAGTAATGTATGGTATTGTGAAAGGTGCAGCTCTTAATTTAGGCTTTTCAACAAATAGACAAGTAAAAATTTGTTTTTCAAAATGTTTGGCTTATTGCCAATAAAGCGAGGTTGTTTCTTTTTCTTCATTGGGCTCCTTTAAGAAATACCGGTTTTGTTGAGGTATAATTTAGACGCAATAAAATGCTCCTATTTTATGTGTACATTTAGATGAGTATTGACAAATTTATGCAGCCATGTAACTACTACCTGAAATCAAGACATCCTGTGTTCCTTTTGACGTAGACACTTCCACAAAGCAGATGTACTAAAAATTTTGTAAAAATGTGTTATTTTTATTCCTTATTTCTTTCTCTGTTCAGATGATGACAGTGAGCCTATTTTGGGGCAATGGTTTGAAGAGACCATCTCCCCCAGTAAAGAGAAAGTGGCACCTCCGCCTCCTCCCCCGCCCCCTCCGCTGGAGAGCTCTCCTCGAGTTAAAAGCCCCAGTAAACAAGCCCCTGGTGAGAAGGGCAACATTTTGGCTAGTCGCAAAGATCCTGAGTTGGTAAGAGTGGATTTCTGAGGTTTAGGGGAAGGAGAGATGGGGAGAAGGGGTGTGAAAAGCAGAGCGTTTGAACTAAAACATTTTGTAGGTTGGGTTAACTGTAACATTTAGATATTTTTACTTAAGACTTAAGTGTACTGATGGTGTTTGATTAAATGACTTGTACTCTTGGTATTGTTTCTTGGAGTGAGGTTTAGTAACATAGCCTTTGGAGTTAGAAGTGAGTTTGAATCCTGCTACCACTATGGCTCTGAGACGTTGGGCAAGAATCTAAACTTCTCCAAGCCTTGGTTTTGTCTTCTGTCATATGGGAGTGATTGTACCTGCCTTTAGGGGTGTTGTGAAGAATTAACGAGTCTTAGCATAAGTGTGGGCCGCCGTAAGTGCTTGCTAATTATTTGTTCAAGCAGCATTTCTAGATGCCATACTATCTATCAACACTGTTCTAAAGCTATATTGGTAAGTTAGATAAGGAACACACTTTGATATAGCTCAGTCTGCTCAAGGTTGTGGACATAAAACATTTACACAATAACTCAATTTTATTTTGAGAGAGAAGTAAAGAGCTGGGAATTCTGTGTGTATAATGATCACATATAGGCTCCAGAATTCCTTATTTCAATAATGTCCTTGAGCTGAAGAAATGCAGGACCTTAGAGGAATGAATGACAGAAACAAGTCTGTCTGTCTAGAAGCCTCTGCCTTCACACAATGTTTTCTGAAGTCTGTTGTGTTCAACGGGTGCCATTTTGTATAACTGGTAGAATTATGTGGGAAAGATTGTCATAATTAAATTTTGTCCTGTAGGGGATTTAAAATCTGACTCTTTTATTCATTGCATTTGTTGCATCAGATCCGTGGGCATGTTTTATTTCTCTCTGTATTCAGGATTTGGAGGTATTCTGGCCTTTTGACCCCAACATAAGGTTCTTTGTGTTCTTTTCAGTTCTTAGGTCTGGCTTCCAACATTTTGAACTTCATCACTTCTTCCATGCTGAACTCGCGGAACAATTTTATCCGAAACTACCTGAGTGTGTCTCTTTCAGAACACCACATGGCCACCCTGGCCAGCATCATTAAGGAGGTGGACAAAGATGGACTCAAGGGTCAGTAGACAGGATAGGGGCCCGGTGGATTTTTTCCCCCAGTGGTATTTGGCTGTTGGCAGGGCGGTATGATGCATCAAGGGGCTGCTTGAATAATCAGTGTCCTTATTTGCCTTCCAGGTTCATCAGATGAAGAGTTCGCTGCTGCTCTCTATCACTTCAACCACTCTCTGGTAACTTCTGACCTTCAGTCACCCAACCTGCAGGTTTGTGTGCACTGGGACCTTTGGCCAAGTACTGTCTGCGCCCGCTCCCCGTAGGCTGTAGTGTTCCAATTGTAAAGGAACATGACTTGTTGTGGAAAACCCTTCCCTGGAAAGAATTTGAGAGATTATTCTAGTATGTCCTACTGCCCCATCAGGATCATTTCAAGAAAGAGAAAATGTGTTCTTTATCCCCAAGTCATTCAGTAAGCTTAAAGCAAAGGAAAAACTACAAAACCAGTTCCTAAGGACTGTCCTAGTAGACAGGTGGACAAAATAGACAAGAGGGCAGTTTATAAAAAAGGTAAATATCAATGGCTAAAAATTCTAGGAAATGCTTAGCTTCATTGGTAATCTAAGAAATCTGTGTTGGAAATACGTGTTTTAAAAGAGTCATTCAAATTATAGGAGGTAGATGCTTTCAGATACTCGCCTACTTGCAAACTCACCACCAAAATAAAGCCTAGAATCTTGATTGTGGCCTTTAAAAATATTAGGGTTTTCTCTCCCCACTAGTAGGTGATGTCTTAAATCCTGTATCTCAAATTCCCCCTTTCATTAGTTTCATATGTGTATTTATTTTTGTATTTATATTCCTTAAATTTTCAAATTATTCATTTTCTTTTAGCTTTGTAGTAAATGATACCATGCTCTATATAATCTTGTTAGGCTTTCTTTTTTCCATTATATTGCCAAGATTCATCTATACTATTGCTAATTCTGTAGTTCTTATTTTGACTATTAATACGTGCTACTCCACGTATTGCTGTGATCTTGTACATGTCCCCTGGGATAACAAGGCAGATAACTGGGAGTAGAATTGGTAGGATATGGAGTGCGCAACTGTAAGCAGGTAACGCCAGACTGCGCTGTAAATGCCAGACTGCACCAGTGGGGCACCTGGCTGGCTCAGTCGATAGAGCACGTTTCAAAGTTCATAGACTTGGCCTTTTTCTGCCTAAACTTGTCCAAATAGTGGGGGAAGAAATATTTTCCTGTAGAGAATAGTAGTTCTTAAGATTCCTGTAATGATGTTGCTTTCTTAGCATTTAAAAAATAATTCCAGATCTTGTGTGGACATGCAGCTTGGCTGCCCATAACCACTGACTTTATGGAGAACAAATTATCAAACCTCCCTCTTCATTCCATTTCCAAACATGGGACTTTAAATTTTTCCCTTAAATTTCATTGCTATGATGGGAGAAAGTGAAGTATGGTTCGTGTAATTTAACTATCTGCTATTGATATTCTCTGGAATCATGTACAAAGTTCTTTTTTTTTTTTTTTGAGGGAGAGAGTGTGTGTGTGTGCATGGGGTGGGGTGGGGGCAAAGGGAGGGGTAGAGAGAGTATCTTAAGCAGGCTCCACACAAAATGTGGAGCCCAACACGTGGCTCCCTTTCATGACCCCGAGATCATGACCTGAGCTGAAACCAGGAGTTGGATGCTTAACTGAGCCACCCACGTACAAAGTTACTTACCCAAGGTGTCTAACTTGCAGTGCAAGACATGCACAGTGTCCTTTATGGGAGGTTAATGAAATAGAGCTCAGTCTGTGAAAGAAAACAAATGTAAGTTACCTCATAAAAATTTTCTTCACCTGTTAGAGTAATAAAAGACTCATTTTGAGTTAGTAAGACCACTAGGCTTTCTCTACTTACAGAAGAAATCAAAACCTATTTATTGAAGGTGCCTTATGACTATCTTGGGAAGAGGACTTTCTGCTAAAAGGCCGTGTGCTTGGTTGGCATGGTCTCTCAGTTCTTTCTTTCAAATTTGTTTAATAGAGCAGTCTGCTAAGATGATTTGTGTCTTCTGAAGCCAAATGAGAAAGCAGGCTTTGTCTGGCTTTCTGTTGGCATTCTGCTCTATTGACCACTGGTGATTAACTCAAACTCTAGGTCCGGTTGGGGATGGAGCTGAAAGTTGCAGCCCTCTAATCATGTGGTTGGTTCCTTGGGCAACCAGCCCCCATCCTGAAGCTGTCTAGGGGCCTCATTATCATAAACACAGGTATTGTTGAAAGGGGCTTATTATGAAGAGCAAAGCACATTCTTCTCACCCCTGTCAGGAAATGACAAGATTTTTAGGAGCTCTGTGCCAGGAATGGATCAAAGACTAAATATGTATTTCTTCTTATATCACGGTATCGAGTTAGTAGAGTTTCAGTTGTGAAAAATAAAAAAGTACTGGGGATGGATGGTAGTGATGTTTGTGTAGTGTATATGTACTTAATGCCACGGAACTGTACACTTAAAAATGATTAAAGTGGTAAATTTTATGTTACATTATTTTATCACAGCGTAAGTAAAATAAGAAACATACCTGGCACATAGTACTAGTGCCTACTAAAGATTAGCTGCTATTTTATTAGTTTGTTACTGTTATTATCATTATTTAATGTTATGTTTATTATTAGCATTTATTGTCTTATTTATTACTACTACGTGTAGGAATATAATAACTTAATATTACATAGTGGTCTAGGTTCACGCATTCATTCACTGAGTATTCATTGAGCACTTACTATGTGCCAGGTAGTGTTGTAAGCACTGAGGAAATCCAGAGGACTTGAATTAGTGTGGGATCGTGAGGAAAGGGGGCGATACAGTGAAGATAAAGGGCCCGTGGTAGAGATCATGGGAGATTACTTGAATGGGGTAAAGGACATGGATAGGAAGGAGTCTGAGAGACTGCCTGCCTTTTCAACCCAAATGAGACCAGAAGGGGGATGTCAGCAAGGAGAGTTGGTTTGGTGGTAGATGGAGCTGTCTTGAGTGTGCGGGGAGCTCATTCTAGGTTTGAGTCCGCTCAGGGGTTCTTTTTACTCACGATGGCTTATTTATTGCACGTTTGCTCAGAATGATTCTCTGGGTTCTTGAGCTACATGAGGCTCATTGTGCCATTTTCTCTTTGTTCTGAAAAACAAGCCATGTCTGCTTACCCACACAACTTGGAGTCCCTGTGGTCAGCCAGCCTGGAAGCCGCTGTGTGATAGAGCTTGAGTGCGAGGCTTTCTTTTCACGAGGGCGTGAGCTACAGGCAGTCAGCTGTGGCGTTACCATGGGATTGTGTTGCTTCGTGTCAGAATGGGGAATTTTATAGATTTCAATCCAGTGAGAAAAGCTGTTTGTATGTTTTTGTATATGAGAATTATATATATGAGTTTTGTATATAAGAATTATACATTTTATCACTGTTTTTAGTTAAAATAGTTACCACTACTACTATTAAAAAAATCATTTAAAATAGGATGACATTTTGAGGTGCCAGTGGGATGAAGGCATCTAGAAAGTAGTTGGAAATGTGAGTCGGAAATTCAGTTCTTAAAAAATTAAGATTGAGGGATGCCTGGGTGGCTCAGTTGGTTAAGCATCTGCCTTCAGCTCAGGTCATGGTCTCGGGGTCCTGGGATCGAGCCCCACGTTGGGCTCCCTGCTCATCATGGAGTTTGCTTCTCCCTCTCCCTCTGTCTCTGCCTCCTATTAGTGCTTGCTCTCTCTCTCAAATAAATAAAAAATGCTAAAAAAAAATTAAGATTGATAATGGAGTTGGAGAAATCATCCACTAAAAGGCAGTTGTTGAAGTAACGAGAAGTTAGAGCATTGAAAAATGGCCTGAACGGGGAGGCTGGAGCCAGAAAGCCCAGGAGAACCGTCATGAAGCGAGGGTGGGTGCAGGGTGCCTGGAGGGCTGGAGGGAATGCTTCAGGCCAGGCCTCCGTGGGTGGGCTGTGGCTCAGTTTTACTTAGAAAGTCAGTTCCGTTTACTCGGGCTAATGAGAGTTGGAGTGGATAGGGGAAAACCAGGTTCTGAGGAATGTTCGCTCACTTCTAAGGGCTCTGAGGTCTGAAACAACTTGACACAAAACAAAAAACCCTCTCTTAGAAAAATATGACTTCCATAATATTATAACATTATATCCTTCCACCAAATTAATGATTTACATTTTTCCATGTTTTCTTTCTAGTCCCTGTCTGTATAGTTGCACAGTTTTGCAGTTAAAATCAGAACCTCAGTACATCTCTTTTATCTGCTTTTTCAGATTTTACTATTTCAAATATTGTTTACCTTGGTCTTGGTAGTTGCCACTATATGTCTGCATGTTCCTTGATTTGAACACTTAGGTTTTTTTCTAAATTTTTTGTTTTTTATTCCGGGAGTGCTATAGGTAAAGTTTTTGGTATAGCTCAGGCATGTTAATTTTTTTGGATTGTTTCCTTGAGTCAGGAATTGAGAAAAGTCTTTAAGGCGATGTGGAGCATAATGATTAAGAATGCAGATTTTAGAGATAAACCTGGCTTGGGCGTTTGGGAATCATGTGGCTTAGGTCGTGTTCTTAAACCACCCTGAGCTCTGTGTCCTCCATCAGTCAAGTGGAGCACGTACCCACGTGGTGCTGTACCTCTGAGCATTTCGTGTGACAGTGTATGTGCAGCGCTTAGCCTGGGATAATTGCCCAGTACATGGAACTACTCTTGATCTCTGTGACATTCGGAATAATTATTTCCAAGGAGGGGGGTCCTCTGGGATGTTTTATAAGAATATAATTTAATTTGACAGACTTAGAAATTTATCCTATATCCTGAGGTAACTATGATCTGTGTCTTCTGAAGCCAAGTGAGAAGGCAGGCCTTTGTCTGGTTTTCCATTGGCATCCTGCTCCGTTTGTGTGTGTGTTTGAGAAGATAAGTTGCAGCTTAGATAACTGAGCTGCAAGTCAAGCTTATTTGAAAGACGCGCTACAACTGGAGGCAAAGACAGCCCTGAGTAATTCGGGGTTCCTTGACATCTTAGTGGCAGACTTTCTCTGCTAATACTGCTGTAGACTACAAGTGGCTGGACCCACGAGTTGCAGGGCCTCCCCACTTTGAGTGTTACTTATAGTATATAACTGATTGTGAAAGAAAAACTGTCAGCCCGTTTGGTCAGTCATCCAGATTCTGCTGTCTCGGTGCATCTCTCCTTTTTCAGGACCCCATTTATGACACCAATTAACTAGAATTGTGAATGGGGTTAGATTAGTAATTTCCCCTTTATAGTTTTGCTATTTGTTGAGTGAAATGACCTTTCTCCAAACCACATCTAGATCTGAATTTCTGTGTGCTCTTTACGGTACTCTAACGGCATTAAAGAGTAACATTTAGGGCTCATGGGTAACCTTTGGCCTCATTCTCCATCTTTTTCCTAATGGTCTCTTGTATGTCTTTCCTGGCAGAACACGCTGTTGCAGCAGCTGGGAGTAGCTCCTTTCTCTGAGGGCCCTTGGCCCTTGTACATTCACCCTCAAAGCCTCTCTGTGCTTTCACGCCTTTTACTCATCTGGCAACATAAAGCTGCTGCTCAAGGTGATCCCGATGTCCCTGAATGCCTTAAAGTTTGGGACAGGTAAGAGGACTCCAGAAGCCCTGCAGAGAGGGTTATGTGCTTTTTAAATTTGTTTGACTTCTTTGTAGTTAGCTTGGGCTCTGAGGTGGTATCCGATGACAGGGTGGACAGTGGTGAGGGCGGAGGAGTCTGTTTCTGATGGCGTTGGGGGAAGATTATGAGACAGAACCTGAATCCTGAACGTAACCAGTTTTACCCTGACCTGATTTTTTGAGAGACGGAACAGGGAAGCCAACTCTGTCTTTGGTTATTTTGCTTTCAACATGAAAACCACTCAGAGTGACTTGCGGTCTTTTTTTGGACAACTTTTAAAGAATTTTTTTTACTTGGGGGGATGCTCAGATTAATCATCTGAATCCTGTTTGGATGGACCTATATTTGCCATTTTTGTTTACATGGTTAGGAGTCTTCAAAGCAGTTTGTTTTCCTAAAAGGCTTTGCTTTTCTCTTTCCCATACTATGATCAAATAGCTCTAATGCTGGATTTCAGAAATCATAAACCTCCTTGAATGCCAAAGACCCACTGTATTTTTCTTGGTGGAATCTTGCAAAAGGACCAGGAGGTGGGGAAGGAGGGGGAGGGGGAAGCATAGGGGATGGGGTGAGGGAAACCCTTATTAAAACACAAATCTCTTTCCTAATAGCCAAAGACAATGGAAACAGTTGGCTACATTCATTCCTTTTTTGCATAAAAGCTCTTTTGACCAGTTCTCTGAATAGTATAATTAATTTTTTATTGATTTTTAGTACACTGAGTTATTTTTGACTGCTATCATGCAGTGATTTTAACCTGTAGTGTAAACTCTCAAAATAAGAATTAAGCTGTAGAGTCAAATTATAGGGAAGAGTAATTGAACTGTTGCTATTTTATCAAACTGTCCAAGTTTATTAATTAAAAAAGAAAATGAGCCACCTTTTGGGGGAGCTTACAGTTTTTAGTTTTTCATGGTCAGAAATGGCAGAGTGGGTGTTTACACTACTGCCACAGTCGACAGGGAATTTTCTGTGGCCGAATTTACCTTTTTTGTAGCCAAGATTGAATTTTTAATCTTCTCTTTATGTTTTAGTCTTCATTTTGTCTACATTTTGTAGATTTTTGTCTTCCTTGATTTGTTATCTTGATGCCTGGGTTTAAAAAGCTTAACTCTTTCAGCACTTGACATTGTAACCCTTGGGGGACGTTCTGACTTCTTCCACCAGACATGTTCTCCTTTTCTCTGCGGTAGGTTTTTGTCGACAATGAAGCAGAATGCCCTGCAAGGGGTGGTGCCCAACGAGACGGAAGATTTGAATGTGGAACACCTGCAGCTGCTCCTTCTCATTTTCCACAACTTCACTGAGAAAGGCCGACGGGCCATCCTGACCCTTTTTGTGCAGATCATCCAGGAGCTGAGTGCCAACATGGATGCGCAGGCGCATTCCGTGCCTCTCATCCTAGCTCGCCTGCTTCTAATCTTTGATTATCTGCTTCATCAGTACTCCAAAGCCCCTGTGTATCTGTTCGAGCAGGTACAGACGAACACATTGTTTTTGCTTTACCAGCTGTTATCGAGAGTGTTTTTCTTCTCTAGTTGCCATGATCCAAAGCAAAGTGACTTGTTCATTTTAGGTTTTAAACATTTGTTGTGGTAGGTTTATGATTAACTTTAGGAAGACCACTGGACTTGCGTGTGCGCACTCACAGTTTGTATTTAGCCAGGAGCAGTAAATGTAGGTTATTTGATTTGATGGTTTTGTGAGCGTTGGATTATAGGTTCTGTTCACAGGTGTCCTTTGAATTAACTGACTTTACCTGGTGTCCAGCTCAGTGCCCTGAGCATCTGCCCTCCATGAGTATTTGTTAGTGGTTGAATGATGGTTGAGCAGTAACTTTTATGGATTAGTAAACTCTTTTGTTGTGGGGATCCAACATGAGGACGGGAGGGCCAGTTAAGGATTTTTCAGCATTTCCTAAAATGTTTGTTTGAGCCCTCTTCCCCTTGTACTTTGGCAAAAAGATGCTCCCCAAAGAAGTTACAGAAAAATCAAAACTTTATTTTGGTTTGTGAGTTTCCCAAGCTTTGATGTGTTGATCAGTTATCACACCTGCAGTGAGATGCGGAATGTGGCTATGTATCTTTCTTAATTTGAGTATTTGTGTTTTAAAAGGTGCAGCATAACTTGCTGAGTCCTCCTTTTGGGTGGGGAAATGGATCCCAGGACAGCAGCAGCCGCCGGGCGACCACCCCTCTCTATCATGGGTTCAAAGAAGTAGAAGAAAACTGGTCTAAGCATTTTCCATCAGGTCAGAAAGAAGATTGTCAGTAAGAAGCTGACTCACTGGTTCTCATTGTGGGGATTGAATTTGGTGCTTCGAGATTCCTCAAGACTTAGTCTATTCCCTGTAGGTGGCAAATACCAAGGGATTCAAAACAATTTTGGAAATAGACTGTCACATATCCCACATTGATTTAAAAACAAAAAGCAAAACAACATTGAGACATAAGAATTAGGACTTCTTGTGTCTGCTGCTCATGGAGTGCAGTACGTGGATTCCTGCCACTCTGAGTGATTACATTTAATTTTCCACAGGAAAGTGGCTCTAGCCCACAAGGCTGAAGTTCCTTTTGGTCATGGTGGGGTACTGTTCAGAAAATAACGGGAGCCATGACCTTCTCTGTGGTGATTCTCAGGAGCAGTTGTCCATTCTTTTGATGAAGTGCCTCTTATGTTTATTTTTAGTGTGTGTTTGCTCATCCTTAGAATTGTTAGCTGTTAAATGTATTTTGTGGAAACTCTCATCAAGGCTGTGTATGAATTTACTATCACTGGGATCTCTTATTACTTAGTCCCTTTGATACTGGGGAGACAGCATTTAAGTTTAATGCAGTTAGTCTAAGGACCCAATTTTGATGATTAACTTGGTGATTGTAGAGCACCTCTGTTATCTTCTAGGGCAGTGGTTCTTAACTAGGGATGATTGGGCCCCTCCCCAGAGGAGACATTTGGCAATGTCTGGAGACCTGTTTGGTTGTCACAGCGGGGAAGGGCGCTAAACATCCTGTCGTGCACAGGACTGCAGCACAGGACTGGTCCTGAGTGTCAGTATCTTCAAGTGTCTGAAGCGTTTTCTTAGTTTTAACATTTTATGCTTGCTAAACAGAGTTGAGAATGAAACCATTCTTTTAACAAGCTCATTGTTTTTCAGATGCTGTCCCACAACCCAGATTCTACTGTGTCCTGTCCCCAGAAGCCTCAGAGGATGATTTGAACCGACTTGATTCTGTGGTACCAGGAATTTTAAAACCCCATTTTACATATGGGTCAGATGATTTCCACCAAAATCAGTCTATCAGGGGAAAAGGGAATGATTTGCTTTTTGTAATGAGGGAATTTGGCCTGTTTTAGGATTTGAGCTTATTCTAGAAGGAAAATGTTATTTGTTGGGCTCCACTTTTGCCGTAGGGGCATCTTCTTCCCATCTTTGTTAGTATCTTCACGTGCAGATATTTTTAATGGACAAAAATAGTTGCCTCATTCTAATGCCTGCACTTGTGCGCTCACATAGCCCATAAACCGAGAGAGGTCCCTGAGTGGGAATCTTGCTGCAACGAGAAATTCTTACCTATTATTTGAATGAGCTATTTGCCAGTCATGAGGTTAAATGATAGTGTAGGGGTAGCAGACAAATAATTTCCAAAAATAAGAAAAAATTTTTTTTCCCCCTCAATATTAGGCATGTGATGTTCTTTTCTCTAAGCTTGTCAAGTATGATGAGCTTTACACTGCACTGACATCCCTGCTTGCGGCTGGATCCCAGCTTGATACAGTCAGGAGAAAGGAAAACAAGAACGTAACAGCCCTGGTAAGACCACTGAAGTGCCGGCTGTGTATAAAGAGTTTGGAATGTGTTTCATGATTGGGTAGCAGTTCTACTAGAAATTTCTTCCTGAGATCTAATCAGTTACTGAATTATCTGTTTCCAGAACTTACTGATACTTCAGTCTTTCTTTCTTTCTTTTTTTTTTTTTTAAAGATTTTATTTATTAGAGAGCGAGAGAGAGGTTGAGAATGAGCACGAGCAGGGAGAGGGGCAAGACAGGTAGAATGAGAAGCAGGCTTCCCGCTGAGTGGCTCGGGCTCGGTCGCAGGATCCTGAGATCATGACCTGAGCCAAAGGCAGCCGCTTAACTGATTGAGCCACCCAGGCGCCCCTGATACCTCAGTGTTTCTATGTAGTTTGGGTGGCTGTGTTCACTTAGAGATAGTTTAATCATTTTGCCTTTCTTTTTGTTACACTGAGGGAACTATGTGACTTTGAGAGTTAATGGCCACCTAAATATCAAGAGCTTCAGTGAATGGTGGTTGATGTGTGACAGTGACAGTCTCCCACTGGTGTTTTTTCTCTGGTCCCACGAATGCATCTCTACCTCTGGAAGCCGTAACAGCAGTTCAGACCACAGAAAAGGGGCACCTGATGATGGGGTTGCCGGCAGAATGGCTCAGTCTTTTTTGGTTACTTGATAAATTCTTGGGGAGCCAGAGTTGTCTTATAACAATGACTTTGGCCTGTGAGATGTGCACAGGTGGAGCAAGTTATTTCGACGTGTGTTTTACTATTTTCTGTTTTGTTATTGGATATATTTTCTATCAAAGACCTGCTGAGGGGCGCCTGGGTGGCACAGCGGTTAAGCGTCTGCCTTCGGCTCAGGGCGTGATCCCGGCGTTCTGGGATCGAGCCCCACATCAGGCTCCTCTGCTATGAGCCTGCTTCTTCCTCTCCCACTCCCCCTACTTGTGTTCCCTCTCTCGCTGGCTGTCTCTATCTCTGTCAAATAAATAAATAAAATCTTTTAAAAAAAACAAAAACCTGCTGAGCAGACTTGCGAGCCAGATCTTAGCTGAAGATCAGGACTGCATACAGTCTGCTTTAAACGTTGTATTTGGAACAGTTCTTACTGTCTGGGGGCTTGTGACACGGTACCAAGTGCCACTGCTGCGACCGCTCGTTTTGCTTCCTCCAGGAGGCCTGTGCCCTTCAGTGTTACTTCTTGATACTGTGGAGGATCCTGGGCATTTTGCCACCATCAAAGACCTACATGAACCAGCTGGCCATGAACTCACCTGAGATGAGTGAATGTGACATCTTACACACCTTGCGCTGGTCTTCCCGCCTCCGCATTAGCTCTTATGTCAGCTGGATAAAGGTACCACGGTGTCACACAGGGCTTGCTGCTGAGGGGTGGCCAAAGCCACCATGCTCTGTACTTGTGGGAACTTGTCAATTTAAGGGTAATGAAAGCTTTAGACTCTATCTGTATTAATCTCCTGAATACCTTTCCTTGCTGTCCAAACAGGATCACCTTATCAAACAAGGAATGAAGGCGGAACATGCTGGTTCTCTTCTAGAACTGGCATCCACCAAGTGCAGCTCAGTGAAATATGACGTTGAAATTGTAGAGGAATACTTTGCCCGACAGGTATGTTTGTTTTGGGTCCATAATGCCAGGATTTAGCTTTTGCTGCAGCTTTTTGCCTCAACTAACTAATATCTTGGGTACTTTTAAAGATATCATCATTCTGTAGCATCGACTGTACCACCATCTTGCAACTCCATGAAATTCCAAGTCTGCAGTCCATCTACACCCTTGATGCTGCCATCTCGAAGGTCCAGGTCTCCCTGGATGAACATTTTTCCAAGATGGCCGCCGAGACCGATCCTCATAAGTCGTCTGAGATCACCAAGAACCTGCTTCCAGCCACGCTACAGCTCATTGACACCTATGCGTCATTCACTAGGTGTGATGGGCTGCCTGACCGCAGATGTCGGAAATGGGGAGTTTAGATCCTTGGGTTTACTTTCTTTAGAAGCCTGAAAATTCTTCAAATTGAACCTAGTGGTTTTAAGTACTGTTCACTGAGCAGATCCTTATGGACTCAGAATCTTACATTTTTTCTTTTTGTCAGCTTAGGGTTTTTTTTTCTCGGTAAAATGTTTTTTTCTCTAATATAAAGAAAGGAATGTCTGATGAGAGAATTTTCAGATGTTCAGGAAGAGTCAAGAGCAAGTTTGATTTCTATAAATCTTTAAATATTTTATTGCATTGAACTTGTAGGATACTAGGAAAGATAATGAAATTCCCTCAAATATGTCATTTCTGTTATTCACTAAGATGAAGCTTTAAATGCTCTTCAAATTTCATGGTAGGAAGTTAGAGAAACAAATTTTGTAATGAATCAGGGAGTATTTTGAAATCCAGTCCTTTCTAAAATAATATGCGTTGGAAATTGCATGCCCTATAGACTAGTTCTGCATGATGTTTAAATACTGTGGAATCTGCTTTCGGTGTATAAAGATGGTGAGTTTATTCACAAAACAAGATTTCTGACTTTTCTTACATGGGAAGAACTAGCAGAACTGGGTCTGACTTGCCACGTGACATTAGTGAGTGGCTACCCCGTGTAGCTGTTCACACCAGGTGCCTTTACGCTCGTTTACTTTCTCTGGTCCCTGTAGGATTTCACCGTTCAGCTCCTGTTCTGTGGAGCTTTTATGCTAAAAGGGACTTAGATTGTTGTAAAGTTTAATGCCTAAGTTTGGATGTCTTGCAGTAAGTAGAGCAGGGATTCTTGCTGGAGGCACTGTTCTTGACGATACATGAACAGGAGGCATGAATAGCAAATGGCGGTGCTTGCTGTATGTCAAGTACTTTTCTAGGTGCTGGGGGATCACAGTAGCAAAGCTGACAAAGTCCCTGCCCCCTGAGAGCTTCTAGGCTCCAATCTGGCCCATTAGGCCAACTCTTTGTACACTAAGCTGTTAATAAATGTTCTTGGCAAGTAAGTTTGGGAAGTCCTGAGTAAATATGGTTGAACTGCTTTTGAAAAAGTCTAGTACAGTTGACCTTTGAACACCGATCCCCCTGTGTAGTTGAAAATGTACTTAGAACTTTTGATCCCCCCAAAACATAACTACTGATAGCCTACCTTTGACCGGATGGGGAAGTAAAGGATTTGAGTAGGAATGAGTTAAGGGCGGTAGTTACCCTCTAAATTTATAGCTGTTTGTATTTTCCTGAGTTGCAGTAAATTGCTGTACTGATAACATAAAGATCTATCAGCACGCGCTTTGTGTATATGTGTATCATACACTGTATTCTTACAATTAAGCTAGTGAAAAAGAAAATGTTACTGGGAAAATCATAAGGAAGAGAGAATGCGTTTACAGTACTGTATTGTACTTATTGACAAAAATCCGTGTGTAAGTAGACCTGTCAATTAAAACTCCTATTGTTCAGAGGTGAACTGTACTTCTCAGAGCCTTCAGTATATACACTGCCAATCTTTCAAAGCTAGGGGAGGTGCGTAGATAGTGTTCAGTGTTTGCCAAGCTCATCTGTCCTGGAATTGCATTTTGGGAACATTTCAGAGGATGGGATATTCTTTGGGAAGCAGCTACCCATTGGAAATCTTACGAGATCACAAAGGGGCAGGTACTGTCAACTACATTTAATAGATTGGGAAACCAAGGTACAGGTGTTCCAGTTTGTCTAGGGCAGTTTCTTCTAACTATGATGGGAGTAGATTCTTCAGCTTTCACATATCTCCTATTTTTTTCTTCAGAGCCTATTTGCTACAGAACTTTAATGAAGAAGGATCCACTGAAAAACCTTCCCAGGAGAAATTGCATGGCTTTGCTGCTGTTTTGGCTATTGGCTCTAGTAGGTGCAAGGCGAACACTCTGGGTAAGTGAATGTGCTTTTGAAATGCTGTTACTGCTAGTAGGACTAGTCTTACCACTCCTCTGTCTCCTGACATTTACCACTTGCTGGAACCTTTCTGTATATCGAACGCTGACATAGGTTTATCTCTTGTCAGTCCTCTTGGGAGCCTTATGAAGTGTTATTTTCCTCTTTTACTCAGTAGGAGATTAAGTCTTAGAGATGTTAATTTGCCCAAAATCCTACGTCTTGCAAGATGTGGAGGCTGGGTTCCAAACCAAAGTCATTTGTTTCTAAATCATTAGCCTATGTTGTTCTCCTTTTCATTTACGGAGATCAGGAAGACTAGTGAGCTGCTGCTTTGTGCTGGGCAAACCTCTTCCCTGTGCTAGGAATGATCTGGTAGAAATGGAGGGTGGGGGAGCAAAAGGGCCTGAGCAGGACTGGAGTTAAGAGCAGTAGTTACTCCTCAATTTATAGCTATTTGTATTTTCCTGAATTGCAAGCTTTAAATGCCCTTTCAGTTGTTCACATAGTCTTTTGGAAATTAAATTCTCCTACTTCATGGAATGCTGTTCTTGATGTGCATTAAGAATTCCTGTCCTCAGGGGCACCTGGGTGGCGCCGTCAGTTATGCGTCGGACTCTTGATTTTCGCTCAGGTCCTGATCTCAGCGCCGTGGTCAACGGGGAGTCTGCTTGAGATTTCTCCCTCTCCTTTGCCCCCCCCAAATCTCTGTCTCTCATTCCCTTTTTCTCTAAAATGTATAAATAAATCTTCAAAAACAGAAAAAGAATCCCTGCCCTCAGATTTGTCTTGAGAGAAGGAGAAGAGATCAGAGTGCTTCCTGTTTGTTGAAGGTGTAGCAGATGCTGAGTGGCGATTTTAGCCTGACTTGTAGTGACACGCTCCCGCTTTGCATCCTGTTTTCAGCTGTCGTCTTTACTTGTGAGATTAGAAAGTGAATATGATGGGAAATGAAAACCTTATAATTGACATTGTTGGCTATTAAGCAATTAGCTAGTTCTTGGATGTAGTACTGCTATTGAAAGACTCATCTAAGCGATCTTAGTAATTATGTTGACAGCTTGGGCAATGGTGTATCTTCCTGCATTTGGGCCTGGCTTTAAAATAGCATATGTCATTCTTTCTCTCTTTTGATGATGTGTTCCTTCCTGTCGCCTCCAGGTCCCGCTCTGGTTCAGAATTTACCATCCTGGGTGCAGGCTGTGTGTGAATCCTGGAACAACATCAACACCAATGAGTTTCCCAACATCGGATCATGGGTGAGTGTCTGTTCTCAGAATAGAGATGTGGAGCGCTAGGCATTCTGTGTTCTGTTCTTATTCCTTGGCTGAGACTAACTGCAAAGAGGTCTTGGTATGCCGCAATATATTTGCTATGGCTGAATCAATAATCAAAGGCTTGAATGACCCAAATGGTACCCAGGTGGTTGTTTCATTAAGAAATCTGTGTTACTTTGTTATAGGGCAACCGTTTTATTGCTCAGAGTCTCCATTTCCTTGTCTTTTTCATACCGGGATGTGAAGAGTAATTGTATTAAATGTTAGGTGCCCCTGAATTCTCAGTAAACGTGAACTGTTTTCATTTTCCTTTTAGGAAAAATGTTAGGAACCTGCTCCTTTTGTCATAGTTTTCTAGGTAGGGTAGCTTTCAGGTTCTAGAGGCTGTTAGAAGACTGTGGAGTCTCTTGTCAGTTTACTTGACCTTTGTGTCTGCTCTGCTCAAATTACCTCTATTAACAGATTATTCCCTTGTCACAGTTCTTTGGGGAAGTCAAGTATTATAATCTTGTTATCCCTGCTTTATAATCGTGAACTCTGTTTACATCACATGGAGCTGTAGCAGGATAATGAAGATATTTTAATGGAGACTCTGATGCTTTGCAAAATACTCCCCTTCTTAATTATTAGAGATAGTAGTTTTAGTGTTAAATAGAACATATTCTAATTGTTTGAAAACTGGTGTTGGGTATCTTAACTTTGTACTAACATTTTAAATTTTTAGCTTTTTTTTTTAAAGGGGGGAGGGACAGAGGGAGAGGGAGAAAGAATCTCAAGCCGACTCCCCACTGAACAAGGACCTGATGCGGGTCTCGAGCCCATGACCCTAAGATTATTACCTGAGCCGAAATCAAGAGTCGGACGCTAAAACTGAGCCACCCAGGCACCCCTTAACTTTTTAGATTTTGAGTTACCTTTGTACTAACTAAAATTTGTAAACGGCTTCCTTCGCTCCACCTCACTTTCCTTCCTAGGATAAATAATAGTGTATACTGAGTAGAGCCATTGTCTAGAAACCTCAGTGGGGTCTTAGTTTGTGCCAGTGGGTTCTTTTCCCCCCACATGAGAATTTTATCCCGGCTAGATAGATGGTCTGTACATTCGTGTATGTTTTGCTTCCTTCCAGCGCAATGCCTTTGCTAATGACACCATCCCTTCTGAGAGTTACATCAGTGCTGTGCAGGCTGCTCACTTGGGGACTCTTTGTGGCCAAAGTCTGCCCCTGGCTGCTTCCCTGAAGCACACTCTCCTCTCACTGGTCAGGCTGACTGGAGATCTTATTGTGTGAGTACCTGCTGTGGAGCCCTGTGTGCTCTCTATCCCTGTGTTCCTTTGTAGCTAAAGGAAGATGAAGTTTATAATCGTATAATAATGCTTTTCTTGGATGCTTCTGTAGCAAGGAGAGTGTGTTGTTTCAGAGTGGAGTGTGAGCATTGAGCTAGAATGTGATGTGAAAGGTAGCAGAATACCTCCTCCCCTCTTGCAGAAAAGGCCATCCAGGCTTTAAATCATATTGTGATTTTGGGGTGCTTTGGGTTGGAGTTTTAAGGTGGCAGTGATACATTTCAAATCATGCATCTCCAGAATTCTCGTGGGAGTTAGCCTCTGTCTTGTGGGGCCTGGGGTAGGCTGGCGGGGGCACTGCTTTGTCTTCCTGTGCAGAGGGCCCGGGTGAAGTCCTTTATCACATCGCCTTCATAGTGGTCCAGGTTCCTGGCAGTTCTACAGAGTTGTCTGCGATGGGTTTCTAGCTTAGGTTTTAGTTAATTTTCTTTTCTGAATATTATAAAATACATGTTAAATTGTTAAAATGGGCCTTTCACCTGGAATTGATTTTTCTTTCTGATGTAATAATGAAAAATGAAATTATGAAGTTGTATGATTACACCTGTATAAAAAATAACTATCAAGGGACAAAACACTGGAATAAAAGCCCTCCTCCCTCAGTAAATGATTGAGTTGCCCTATCCTCGCCTTTGCAGCTTTGTTGGGGGAGTATATTCACTAACGTGGTTCCATTTTCTTTGCTGAAGTTGGTCCGATGAGATGAACCCGCCGCAGGTAATTCGGACTCTTCTTCCCCTTCTTTTGGAGTCGAGCACTGAGAGCGTCGCTGAGATCAGTAGCAACTCCCTGGAGCGCATCCTGGGCCCTGCAGAGTCTGAGGAGTTCTTGGCTCGAGTGTATGAGAAGCTGATCACTGGTTGTTACAACATTCTGGCCAACCATGCAGATCCCAATAGGTGAGCCTGATTGAGGGGGCGGCAGGCGCCCGGGATCTCCTGCTGCTTGTAGTGGAATGTACCAGCGCTGGCTTCTTTATGTCATTAATTAATGGCTTACTGTGCTTTTTAACAGAAAGTTCTGTACTTATATGCATTTTATGTTCTTGTGGACATGCACGAAAAGTTATTTGGAATCCACCTTTATGATTAATTGTTAGGAATCAATGTTGAGAAAGTGGAAGGCTTAAATGGTTCAGATTTGGAAACTTCAAGTAATTGAACAGATGCTTGTCAGGCGCCGTACTTGATGTAATGAACTGTACAAAGGAGCTTCATAGGATTTCTAATATTTTTGGATCCATGCCGCTGACATGGGTGGTGGGGAATTAGACAGTCTTTCACCATCGTTTGACTTTGGTAGTTTAGGCCATAGTGATGTGGGCGAGTCCTCAAGAGCAGCAGAGTAAGTTACAGCTTTGTCCCGCTGAGCACTGTACTAATAAAGGGTCCCGGTATGGACGTTCCTGGCTTTTTGTTGTTGACTTCAGTGTTTCATCAGGTGCTCCTTTTTTTTTTCTCTTCCCTTCCCTTCCTCTTCGCCTCCTCCTCTCTCTTTCCCTCCCTCCCTCCCCCTCTCTCTTTCCCCCTCCCCCTCTCTCCCTTCCCTCCCCAAAAAAAAAAAAAAAAAAAAAAAAAAAAAAAAAAANAATTCAGTCATTCAGTCATTTGAAACAGCAGCAATGATTCTTTGAACTCTTAGTCTTGACTACATCCTTAAGATTTTAGGAACTTTTTTGTTTTGTTATAATTTAATGTATTAAACATGTACTGAGCTCCTGTGTAGCCAAGCTTTATGTTAAGCTTTGAAATTTTTTTTAAAAAAAATTTTAGGGGCGCCTGGGTGGCACAGTCGTTAAGCGTCTGCCTCCGGCTCAGGGTGTGATCCCGGCGTTCTGGGATCGAGCCCCATATCAGGCTCCTCCGCTAGGAGCCTGCTTCTTCCTCTCCCACTCCCCCTGCTTGTGTTCCCTCTCTCGCTGGCTGTCTCTCTGGCAAATAAATAAATAAAATCTTAAAAAAAAATTAAAAAAAAATTTATTTATTTATTTGACAGAGAGAGAACACAAGCAAGGGGAGCAGCAGGCAGAGGGAGAGGGAGAAGCAGGCTCCCCGCTGAGCAGGGATCCCAATCCGTGGCTCAATCCCAGGACCCTGGGATCATGACCCGAGCTGAAGGCAGGCGCTTAATCGATTGAGCCACCTAGGCACCCCTTATGCTAAGCTTTGAAAAAAAAAATTGAATATTGCCCTTAGTGTTCAGTCGTAACTTAGGATTTTTAAAAATCAGTATTAGGAAGACATTGAAAAAGACGTTATGTAGTTAATTTTTCTTTTTGATCCTCAGTGGACTGGATGAATCCATCTTGGAGGAATGTCTCCAGTATTTGGAAAAGCAACTGGAAAGCAGCCAGGCTCGTAAAGCTATGGAGGAATTTTTCTCTGACAGGTGAGCTGTATTTTGTTTTACTCAGTGAACATGTTTTGAATGTCTCCTGAAAGCGTTAGGTGTTTTTTTCTCAGGGAACACTTACAGCCTGCTTAGGTGTTTGTACTATGGGGAGGACTTAGATTAATAGCTGATGCCTTCAGGTTATTGATGAGGGGTCAACTTCGTGAACACCTAGTGTCGTTGACTGACGAGTGACCAGTTCCCCTAGGGGAGATGACATTGAGAAGAAATAGAAGCGGATGCCTTTTTATGTGAGGCTTAATTTGATTCTCCCTTTTTTCCCCCTTCTGCCTCCCAGTGGAGAACTCGTGCAGATCATGATGGCAACAGCCAATGAGAACCTGTCTGCTAAATTCTGTAACCGAGTTCTGAAATTCTTCACCAAGCTCTTCCAGCTGAGTGAGTGACAGCTTTTAGTAATCTTCTTATGGGAACTTTGATGTCCAGCTAATACTGCATATATCTTCTGCCCAAGTATAACTACCGAGTAACAAGTGCAGACAATCCCTGCAAGGAAGTTGGGAAGGAAGTTGAAAACTTGCTCAAAGCCTTGCCTTCCCCCTTTCCTGGCTCCTAGTCAGCATCTTCCCTCCTGTCCCTCCCCGTCCTTCACTGACCGCAGCCTCTCGGTCTGTCCCTAGCTGAGAAGAGCCCTAACCCGAGCCTTCTGCATCTCTGTGGCTCTCTGGCACAGCTGGCTTGTGTGGAGCCCGTGCGCCTCCAGGCCTGGCTCACCCGCATGACTGCGTCGCCCCCCAAAGACTCTGACCAGCTGGATGTGATTCAGGAGAACCGGCAGCTGTTGCAGCTGTTGACTACATACATTGTTCGGGAAAACAGGTAGAACAAATGCATTTGGGTCACGTGTCCCTAAGAGCCCCAGGTGAATGTTGGGGGCATTTGCTGCGTTCTTTCCTTCAGGCGTTGGTCCTTAGCATTGGGAGTGATTCTGGAGCTCCCCTCACTAGACTTAAGGAATGTAGTAGAGCTCCTTAATTTCTCCTGTGGAAAAACTTTTGCAGTGACTAGGCCTGTCAGTTGTCACATGGGTGACTGTTTTGTGCTCTAATAGCTGAAGTCCAAAACTGGGTGCATATATACGGAGTGGGGAAGAAAGGGGCGGGGGGAGAGTCAAGACTGTATTTAATGTTTAATTTTCAATGTCCCTTACTCTTACAAATTTAGAAGTACAGTCAGATTCCTGGTGTTTATTTGCTAATTTGCTGTTTCTTTTTTACCAGCCAAGTTGGGGAAGGTGTGTGTGCTGTGCTTCTGGGCACCCTGATCCCCATGGCGACAGAGATGTTGGCCAATGGTGATGGGACTGGTTTCCCCGAACTCATGGTTGTGATGGCCACCCTGGCCAGTGCAGGTCAAGGTGCTGGCCATCTTCAGCTTCACAATGCTGCTGTAGACTGGCTGAGTAGATGGTAAGATGATGAAATTGGAGGGGCCCATCTATAAGTGCAGCGTTGCTCTTAGAGAAAAGGGAGATAGATAACGAATTGCGAGTTGTTTTCATTGTAGCCTGACACATAAAAGAGCTTTGAGTCTCTACCTTTTTATTGGGGATTGAGGGAGTAGTCTCTAATTCTTCACTTGAGGCTCAGTCACATTCTCAGTAGGGTTTCCTGTTCATTATCCCTAGGAGAAGTCTTAGGGAAAGTATATCAAGTGTCAGTGATGAGAGCAGAGCACCCCACACCTCTGTGTTTTCTAAGAATGCCTTTGCTTCCCAGTGTCACAAAATGATGCAGGATTCATGAAACTTGTTCCTTTTCGTTGGTTCCTTAGATGATTTTTGTGTCCCCCCCCCCTTTTTTTCCTTTGGGACAGCAAGAAATACCTATCACAGAAGAATGTGGTTGAAAAACTGAATGCCAACGTAATGCATGGAAAGGTAAGCAAAGTGCAGCCTGACAGTAGTCAGGGGGGTGATGATTTTTCTTTGTGGTCATATAGAAGGCTTCCTTTTGACTGGCTTCTGGCCCTGGCCAGCCTGCCTATAGTTTCAAAGCCCTGGGAGTGTGTGTGTAAGTTGAACTACGTGCCTGTGGGCCTCTGCTGGGTCATGAGGAGTGATGGGGGGAAATAACAGGGTAAACAAAACATCCAGCTGAATCCTTCTTAAAACCTAGTGAATTTTTGCTATTTTTTAGACATTGGTATGCTGTAGAAAATTGTTCCTAGCTCCTGCATTGGAACTGTGTGCTCTGAGTAGGTGGTATATGGGGTCACTGACTGCCTTCTTGGCTCTAGTCTACTTACTAGAATTGTTTAATGTACCTGAAGGTTCAGGTCGCTGCTGCGAAGAAGGGTTTTAAACTGACAGAAGTCTTCCATCCGGGTATTCTTCTCCCCCGTCCTTGCCCCCCCCATGAACCTGACATTGGTGGCTAAGAGTAGGTAACTGGCCTCTGAGACCCAGCACTGCACTATACATGTCTCCTTCTTTTCTTGCTAGTCTTTCTCCTCTTAGCTCTGCACTGTCAGAGTGCAGAGGGAAGGAACTTAGAAATCTGAGGCCTTGATGCCAGGCTCCTGGGATTTTAGGCAAACATGAGCTACTGGCAGTGGTTTGCTGGAGAACTTTTTGCTTGATTTCTGAAGCTGTTCCTCCCTTACTGCATTAATTTAAAACCCAGTAATGTAAATGTCTTTCAGTAATGTAATGGTTAAAAAAAATGCTGTTGGTAGGAAAAAAGTCAATGAGAGCCCATTCATACTTTTGATCTAGTCTTTTTATTAAATTGGGGTATCCGTGACACGTAATGCTATATTATTTTCGGGTGTACAGCATAATGATTCGATGTTTGTGTAGGTTGTGAAGTGATCACCACAGTAAGGCTCGTCAACATCTGTCTTCATGCGTAGTTCCCAAATGTTTTTTTTCTTGTACTGAGGACTTCTAAGATCTACTCTCTTAGTGACTTTCAAATATGCGATATGGCATATTGCCAGCTCTAGTCCCCGTGCTGTGCATTATATCCCTGTGACTTACTTATTTTACAACTGGAAGGTTGTATCTTTTGAACCCCTTCATCCATTCTCCACGCACCCCATACTCCTGCCTCTGGCAACCACCATTCTGTTCTCTGTATCAGTTATCTTTTCTTGAATGGTTTTTGCCTCCAGTTTTACTCTATTCCTGATTTCAGTTTTACCTAATTTAGCAACATCTTATAGAGGGCTGTCTTCGTGCTTAAGAATGAATGAATCACATTAATTCAGTTCAGTGTATTGACTGGCTATATGCGGTCACAGTGCTCAGAGCTGAGGAAATAGATAATTAAAACATGTTTTTTGTCTGCTTTTATACCCTGTCTCTGATCTTGAACTTTATTGGGAAAACCTTGAGAAAACATAGTACCCAGTAATCAAATACGGAGAACCGAAGTTTCTGTGTTGTGACGGTGGACTTCTCTTCCAGCATGTGATAGTCCTGGAGTGTACGTGCCACATCATGTCTTACTTGGCTGATGTCACGAATGCCCTGAGCCAGAGTAATGGTCAAGGCCCAAGTCACCTCTCAGTGGATGGGGAGGAGCGGGCCATTGAGGTGGACTCAGACTGGGTGGAGGAGTTGGCAGTGGAAGAGGAAGACTCCCAGGCGGAGGATTCAGTAAGTACCACGTCACCATCCAGGCAGCCATGCCAGGTTATTAACGGCACTGTCAGAGCTCATGCTTAACAAGCCTTTGGCCCTCTTTTCTAGCTCCTTTGAGCTTCAAAACTCTCCCACTCCTGTCTGCTTTCTCCCAGCTTACATGACCAATGCCAGACTGATTTTCCAGGTCCTCAGAGCAAGCTGTAGGGACCTGATCTCTTAGGGAAGGGACTGTAATAAGCACATGACTTCTTCCATCCAGAGTCACTTAGTCTGCAGTTCTTCAGTTTTCGTATCCTAAATGGAGTCTTAAGGATGAATCATGGGGATGGTGTGAGCTCCCTTACAGAGAAAGCATAAGATTTCTTTCGTTTATTTATTTATTTAAAAAATTTATTTATTTGAGAGAGGGAGAAGGAGGGCGAACATATGTGAGCAGAGGGAGGGGCAGAGAGAGAGAGAGAATTCCAGGCAGACTCCTGCTGAACACAGAGCCCGATGTAGGGCTTGACCCCACGCCTCTGAGATCATGGCCTAAGCCAAAACTAAGAGTTAGACTTTCAACTGACTGAGCCACCCTGGCGCCCATAGATTTATTTTTTTTCTAACCATAAAACCTTAAGCTCTCACCTGGAATTGTAGCATGTTTATAGCCTGCAGATTATTTCCAGGAGTGAGTTTTACTGGTTATTTAATGAATTGACTGTTTATTCTCTGTAGGGTATATTTTTGGGGGTGCCTGTGTAGAAGGGTATATTTCTGATTAAAAAGATCTATTATCTTTGAAGGATGAAGATTCTCTTTGCAATAAACTCTGCACTTTCACAATCACTCAGAAAGAATTCATGAACCAGCATTGGTAAGAGTAGTTCTTTCTTTCACGTGAGGATTTGTTGGGCCTTGAACTGTTGACGCTATTGGACTCATTTACTCCTTCTTGTTCTTTGTAGGTACCACTGTCACACCTGCAAAATGGTAGATGGGGTCGGTGTGTGCACGGTTTGTGCCAAGGTGTGCCACAAGGATCATGAGATTTCCTATGCCAAATATGGGTCCTTCTTCTGTGACTGTGGAGCCAAGGAAGATGGCAGCTGTTTGGTGAGAGTTTGGAACATTTGCTGGACTAGGAAGGGTGACTTGTTTGTGACACGGGAATACTGAAGCCAAACTGGGAAATTGTCATGTCACCTTCGTGGTGGCCCAGGTCTAGGAGTAAGTTCTGGGTCTGTCACCGATCATGGCCTAAGCACTTCACTTAAAATGTTAGAACTTTCAGGGTCCTTAAAAATCTTGCAGTTTTTTTCTAAGACCTAACACAGTTTCAGATGTTGTAATTGAGACCTGTGGCTGTGAGTGCTGAAGTATTAGCTATTAGGTGGGTGCCGTGAAGATCAGAATTCAGGCGTTTGGATATCATTTAAATGGTTGGTCAACTTCTCCTCAGGTCGGGATTTCCTGCCAGTATCGCAGGCAGTGTGTCATCTGTGTTTGTGGTTCGAGCTTTGGGCTTCTGACATTTTCTGTCCCTAGGCGCTCGTGAAGCGAACTCCCAGCAGTGGCATGAGCTCCACCATGAAGGAGTCAGCCTTTCAGAGTGAACCCAGGGTTTCCGAGAGTCTGGTGCGCCACACCAGCACCTCTCCAGCGGACAAGGCCAAAGTCACCATCAGCGATGGAAAGGTTGCTGATGAAGAGAAGCCCAAGAAGAGCAGCCTGTGCCGCACAGTGGAGGGCTGCCGAGAGGAGCTGCAGAACCAGGTGGGGGTTCCAGTGGTGCCCGGGACGCTGGGTGGAGTGCGGAGCCGGATCGATTGGTTCCCGAGCAAGCCATGCACGGGGCTCTCCTCGCAGCACGCCTGGTGGGGCTGAGGGTTGCTTTCTCCTTTCTCTGAGTTTACTCATTTTCACGGGATAGATCTGAATAGGATGTGTCATCAGCCCTGCCTCACGGGGGGGGATTTGGGACTGAGGAGCACTGTGGGCGTTTGCGGGAGGGTGTATTTTAGTTGTGTAATACTCTAGAACACCTTTCTTGGCCAGGGATCCTCATCTGAAGCACAGAATACAGAAAGTGATTTACATGGTTGTTTTCTCAAGGATGGCATGTAATTAGAACAATTCTAGATGCGCAGGAGAGAATTCAGCTAATCCTGTGTGATGGATGTGTTCTAGCATTAGGGTATCTTCATGGGACTCCTGGTTTAGAAAGATTGCTCTAGAGTTTGTAGCACGAATCCAGTATTATTGAGAGGAAGAGCTATGGCTAGAATATCAAATGGGAAGTGCAGAGCCTGGATCCTAGATTCTGAAGGTAGTTCTTAGCAAGATTGATTATGATGAGTATGACCCATTATTTTTCTGTCTTTTTTTTTTTTTTTTCACTTGTGTATTTGGATTTTTCTCAGGCCAATTTCTCCTTCGCTCCTCTCGTGTTAGACATGCTCAATTTCCTCATGGATGCCATTCAGACCAACTTTCAGCAGGCTTCAGCTGTGGGGAGCAGCAGCCGAGCTCAGCAAGCCCTCCGGGAGCTGCATACAGTGGACAAGGTGGTTGAGATGACAGACCAGCTGATGGTGAGTGTGGCAGGAGCAGCACATTGACTGAGCTGCCAAGGTGTGCTGGATGCTCTGAGGAGTCTCCTTAGGCCAGCCAGTCCCTAGCTAGCCAGCACGGAGAGCCGCGTGTGTCTTCAGAAGAAGACACAAAAGGTCATTTGGGCCAACTCAGTAAGTCTCCTTTTCAGTTCAGAAGAACATACGAACTCCCAAGTTGTGAGGCACAACATCTGGGGGCAATTACGCTAGTTAGATATTTCTTCTGTATATAAAGTAGAAGACCTAAGGCTCCAGTGGCTTGCAGAAATCATGTTTGTCATCTCTGCTTAGAAGTTGTAAGCCATTATCCACTTTAAAACCTGCTCAGCCCCGAAAAAGGAGTTCTGGTGTGTTCTGCGTGTCCTGTTCAGCAACAGCGTGAAATAGTGGGAAGCAGTGTAAAGTGTCTGTGCTTCTGAAAGGGAAGCGTACAAATGAGCGAGGTGTAGGACTAGACTCAAAAGGAGTCTGTTTTTAAGGGAAAAATATTCCCTTGGAAATACACACACGTACATACACACAGATATTCTGGTATTTTAGTAAAAATGAGTCATAGTTTTACAGTAGTGGCTTTTAGACTTCGAGCTATTAAAGATGAAACGAGTAAGTATGGGGGTGGTGTTGGTGATCCATAAAGTTGCCAACTCAGTTTTGCCAGGTCAGATCAATGAAAAACATTCCATCTGTTATCACCATCATTTGACTTAAAAAAAGGGCGTTTTAACATTTCAAGAAGCCAGTACTTTGTATTAATTAAATTTAGCTTTGTGAAACATTCACTGCGGTGTTCTTATCGGATTGACAGAATAACTTTGAGAAGCTTACGTAACTGTCCATGGATTAGAGACTGGAATTTGTTGCTTTTGAGTGACTGCATTGTGCAGTGTCTTGGTCGCATGAATAGTGGATGAATCCACTTGATCTCTTTGGCTTACTACTGCCTATTCTTTGCTTCCTTCTTTGCCAGGTTCCCACCTTAGGCTCCCAGGAAGGCGCCTTTGAGAATGTTCGGATGAATTACAGTGGCGACCAGGGCCAGACTATCCGACAGCTAATCAGCGCCCACGTGCTCCGGCGGGTGGCTATGTGTGTGCTCTCCTCCCCGCATGGGCGCCGCCAACATTTGGCTGTCAGCCATGAAAAAGGGAAGGTGGGTTACCAGTTCTTTCCTACTCATTTTAGGTCATGTTTGTCTTAAGTGCTAAACAAAACAGGTGGCTATGCTCAGATTGGCCCTCTGAGAACAAGTCTTTTGGGTTCCAAGAATGCTTTACAGGACAGAGCTCAACGAGCTTTTCTACTCCAACCCTGAGTTTGTTGATTAGACTTAGAAGCAATGTGACTAGAACACAGTTGCTATTTCTGACGAATAGTTTCTTACTCAAAACTTACCCTTCAAGCCCTCAGAGAAAGGTAATGACTAGCGATTACCTAGGACAGCGTGGCACCCAGACTTGGCATGGTTTGGTTATGCTGGAGGGAGGGCACAAGCCAAGAGATAACAGTCTTCATAGGAAGACATAGTGTTCCTTATTTAGTGCTTTCCTGCCCTCCTGGCCCGCTGTGGACACAGGGAAGCTTATGTCATTGTAGAGAACCAGTAAGAGTTGGAAGGGTGGCAGGTATCTCAACATTTTTCTGTATTCTGGCTTATCACTAGTGAGGTTGTTGTAATTTTTTCTTAAGTGAAAAACAAGCTAGAAATCTGCTAAGTCTGTAAGATCCCTGTAAAATACTTCAAAACAAAACAAAAGCTTGTAGAGAACGCTAGAAAGGACGATAGTACATAGGGAGTGGGCAGTTATTTCCTTGAACTGTATACAGAGAGCCGCTGGTTTCATTATTCCTCTCTCTTGTCGTCACTGGAGGGAGGAAATGAAAGGCTTTCCATCTCTCTCCAGCGGGAGAAAGGGTTTTCCTGAGAGACTTAACTGTGGACTAGTACCCTGTTGAAGGAGCTTTTGTTGGCTCTGTGTCCTCTACGAGGACGGGGACAAGAATAAATTGGCAACTGTCCCGTTGCAGATCACCGTTCTGCAGCTCTCTGCACTCTTAAAGCAAGCAGATTCCAGCAAAAGGAAGTTGACGCTGACCCGCCTGGCTTCTGCCCCTGTCCCCTTTACCGTGTTAAGCCTCACTGGGAATCCCTGCAAAGAGGACTACCTGGCTGTGTGTGGGCTGAAGGTAATAATCTGATCCAGGTTTGGTTACTTCGTGCTGTGGATCCTGCTCTCCTCTCCCCTGTTCTCAACGCCGCTTTCTCTTACTCGTTGTTAAGATTAAAATGTAAAGGCCTTTGGAATATAAAAGAAATCTCTCTCTGAATTTCTCCCAGCTCTTACAGATCTTTCTTGTGTTGGAAATGATTTTTGTATGTTCTTGGAACGTGAGTATATTACCAGACAGTGTGCATACTACCCGAAGGCAGGGAATGTCAGGGAAGACTTGAGAGAGCCGAAATGAGTTAATCTACTTCCCGCCATCTTTTAACCAGTCTGTTCTTAAACCCTGTCCAGGACTGCCATGTGCTGACCTTCAGTAGCTCAGGCTCTGTTTCGGATCACTTGGTGCTGCACCCACAGTTGGCAACGGGCAACTTCATCATCAAAGCGGTGTGGTTACCTGGTTCACAGACCGAATTAGCGATTGTCACTGCGGACTTTGTCAAGGTACGGTTACTGCTCTTGGATGATGGGGTCTTAGAATGTTTTGTTTTTAAATCCAGAATCTCTGATCTCCATTATGTGCTAGCTTCTCCCAGAAATTAAAAATAAGCAATCCTCATTTTGTCGCCTTTTGTTATGGTGCCGAGCTAGAGCTTTCTGTGTGTAGGCAATATGACATTGTTTCTGGTTTTCCCCTTGCTTTTTCAAGTGCACGGGTCTTCCTGTACTTGTCACAGAATATGTAGTTGTGTATCTCTCCCATGGTCATTCCTTGAGGGAGAGTAAAAAGATACTCATCTTTGTATGCTTTGTGCCTGATACTTTCAGATGCTTGTTGGCGGGAGAATGGATACCTATTACTCACCATTGGCAGGTCTTTGGATTTGCCAGGATGATTTGGGGGTGGGACTGAACTAGATCTCCTTTTCTTCTGTCCTGCAGATTTATGACCTGTCTGTGGATGCCTTGAGCCCGACCTTCTACTTTCTCCTGCCAAGCTCGAAGATAAGAGATGTCACCTTCCTCTTCAACGAGGAGGGAAAGAACATCATTGTTATAATGTCTTCAGCTGGTTACATCTATACCCAGCTCATGGAAGAGGCCAGCAGTGCCCAGCAGGGACCCTTCTATGTCACTAATGTGCTGGAAATCAACCACGAGGACCTGAAGGTTCGGGCAGATGTTGATTTCTCCTCCTCTTCCAGTATCTCCTCCATTGTTTTTCTTTTCTCTTCGGTCTCTGACTTTTCCCCTATTAGCAGAAACTCTTGTCCTTTAGGCCCAAACTGATGCACTGTCAGGTTCCTTGACTCTTCATGGTATCTCTGAGGTTTACCCACACGGCTTAGATTTTGAGAGCCCTCAGTCATGATTTAAAACTAATAACCTGCAAAACTGGAAGCTGGTCCCGAAGGCAATACTCGAGATTAACGCAAGTGTTGTGTCTTTGCCCCGACAGGACAGTAACAGCCAGGTGGCCGGGGGCGGTGTGTCCGTCTACTACTCCCATGTGCTGCAGATGTTGTTCTTCAGCTATTGTCAAGGGAAATCGTTTGCAGCCACAGTGAGCAGGACAACTCTGGAAGTGTTGCAGCTCTTCTCCATCAACATCAAAAGGTGGGAAGAAGTACTCCACGTTGAGCTTCCACGGTGCCTGAGTTCAGCAGGAGACTCCCCTGACCCAGTACTGGCGTCTGTTAGGAATCTGGTGAAACTAACTTTGCTCCGGCGGGCCTCTCCCTTTTAGAGGCAGGAGGCACCCAGTGTTGGCAGGTTGGCTGTCTGCATGGTTTGTCCTCCACCGTGCAGACCCCAACCTTAAGAGGTCTCGGGACCACTGTTCCCCAGAAGGAAGAAGCTCTAGTCAAGGCAGCACGCCTGACTTTAGTGTGGTAACTGAGTTTGAGAAGGGAACCTAAGTTGCTCCTGTACGCTCATGTGGCCAAAATGCCCTTTCAGTTTCCCGCTGGGGTAGTTGATCAGAACACAGAACGTGGTGTCAGCAGTGGGGACATGGTCGGGAGGGCGGTGAGGGGAGGCGGTAGAGACTTGCATTGGGTGTCTGGATAGTAGAGGTGTGCGTGAGGTGAGTGTTTAGGGAGCTAGGGAGAAGAGGCTTAGGCTTCCTTCCTGTCTTTTCTGTCTGCCATTGAAGAGCCATAAAAGTGCTGTAGGCGCTGTTTCTCTGGCCTCTGTGTTGTGAAACGTTACCTGGTTGGGGGTGAAATCAAATGGGGTACCATTCACACGGAACTTGATGTGCTTGGAGATGCTTGATAGGACCAGGGATCATGAGCCTTAGGCAGCTACGTGCAGTGGACGACCTCAAGGTACGTTAGGCCACCTCTTCCTTCAGACAGTGGGAGCTAGCAGAGGAGATTCCTGAACCAGGACTCTTGCCAGGGGCACAGTGTGGGAATGTGAGAGTATACGCGTGGCTCAGAATAAAGCTGAGACTTGTGGGTAATTCGAGTCCCTGGGCACATACATCGCCCTGGGAGTCAGGTGTTTGGTCGGTTTGGCCTTTAAGTCAAGAAAAGGACGACTAGGTGGTGATTGACACCCTGACTGTGGCTATTTTTGTTGTCTGCAGTTCCAATGGTGGCAGTAAAACGTCTCCTGCCCTTTGCCAGTGGTCTGAGGTGATGAACCACCCAGGCTTGGTGTGTTGTGTCCAGCAAACTACAGGTGTGCCTCTGGTAGTGATGGTGAAACCAGACACTTTCCTTATCCAAGAGATTAAGACCCTGCCTGCGAAAGCAAAGGTCAGTGCCAGATGCTCCCATCGCTTGGCTGTGAACCTGGCCTTATTTTATATTTCTGTATTTGTATATGGTGTCCCTTCCCTGCCTCTTTCAGTAGAAGAGGCTTATCAAAGAATTTTCACCCGTTCTCCCCTAGATGCCTTTTCCCTGTTGGTCTTCTCCACCTCCTGACTGTGGAACTGGGTTGCTTCTCTGCCTCTTTCTGTAGGTTTCTGATCTCTAGTTGTGAGAAGTAACACCCTCCTTTGTCTCCTGCCAGATCCAGGACATGGTTGCCATTCGGCACACGGCCTGCAATGAGCAGCAGCGGACCACCATGATCCTGCTGTGTGAGGACGGCAGCCTACGCATTTACATGGCCAATGTGGAGAACACCTCCTACTGGCTCCAGCCGTCCCTGCAGCCCAGCAGTGTCATCAGCATAATGAAGCCTGTTCGGAAGCGCAAGACGGCTACCATCAGTAAGGCCCTTCCTCAAAAGACTGGTGGGGGAATGGGGATGAGAGTCTTCTAGACGAGATTCGGAACTAGACGAGATTCGGAACAGACGGTGATAAGTGTCTGTGAAGAAATGGTTACTCTCCCACTTGCCTGTTCCGTAAAGGTAGAGGTAGCTGCTAGCTAATTTCCCAGAAGCAGCGTCACATTTCCTGAGACCAGCAGTGTTCTTGTGGCCTTTAGAGACCTGTCATACAAATGGCAAGCACTCATTGGCTCTGCACTTGAGGTCAACAGTTCTTAGGTGCCCAGGAAAGAATGATCTCACGTTGGGAGATTTTTCTCTGGGTTTGGGGAACACGGCTTGCCTGACGTGAAGTGTAAGATGGAGCCAGCGGAGGATAGATTGCTCCACTGGTCAGTTTCCCACCGAGCAGTGAAGAAGCCACTGTAGCTCTCTGGGCTGGGAGTCTTGCTCCTGACTGAGAGAGGACTCTTCAGGGTGTGGAGGCTTGAATGCAGGAATGAGTGGCTCTGGCTAAGCAGAGACCTTTCCAGGGGTCATCCCGTGATTGAGATTTGTTTTAGAGTCCACGTTTGACATAACAACGCAGCTCATTCTCCTGTAAAGAAATAGTTTCTGTTGTTTGCTTTATTTACTTACTTATTTAAAAGATTTTATTTATTTATTTGAGAGAGGGAGAGAGCACGAGCAGGAGAGGAAAGAGCAGACTCCCCGCTGAGCAGGGAGGCCAACTTGGGCCCAATCCCAGGACCTCAGCCAAAGACAGACACTTAACTGACTGAGCCACCCAGGTGGCCCTCTGGTGTTTACTTTAAGTAAATCAGCCATGAGAGAACCTGTTGTTACTAACTGTACTCAGTACCACACCTGAGTTTTTCGTCCCGCTGGGTCGAGGTGTGGTTAGGAATGCTGACTGTTGGACCACGGGCCACATGCAGGCATCACACAAATGTTCACATCCCGATTGCCCGGAAGAGGTTAGAGCGGCGGAGTGCGGGATCAGTCTGGGAGGGGCTTTCCCCATAGAATGGGCGCAGAAGTGGGAGTGACACGCTTACTGATGCTCTGTGTCCCCTGGTTCTGTTCTGCACAGCAACCCGCACATCTAGCCAGGTGACCTTCCCCATTGACTTTTTTGAACACAACCAGCAGCTGACGGATGTGGAGTTTGGCGGGAACGACCTCCTGCAGGTCTACAACGCGCAGCAGATAAAGCACCGGCTGAACTCCACCGGCATGTACGTGGCCAATACTAAGGTGAGGACTGTGCTGGGCTGGGTACCGTGCCTACGTAGAAGGACTCCTAAACTCCTCATAGATTGCAAGCTTGAAATATATACTTACTATCTTAAGCCTTGGATTCTAGTTAAGTGGTCCCTGGAATAAATGGCTATTCTCAGCTTCCACACAGAAGGGTTCCTGTTCCAACGTTAGCAGCAGGAGGTGGTTAGTGATGGGGGGAAAGTAGCTTGGGATTGGAGATTGTCCCACTCCCTGCCTCTTTTCCTGTCCTTGGAAGTAATAAGCAAATCATTACCAAGGAGTTAGAAGGGTAAAGGCCTTATCTGGGGTCACACACTTGGGCGCCAGCAGACGGAGGGTTACAAGTTTGCCCTGAAGAATTTGTGTTCATTGTCTGACTTGCGCTTTGCCTCCCTCTAGCCTGGCGGCTTCACCATCGAGATCAGCAACAACAACAGCACTATGGTGATGACAGGCATGCGGATCCAGATCGGGACGCAGGCCATTGAACGGGCCCCGTCATACATTGAGATTTTCGGCAGGACCATGCAACTTAACTTGAGTCGCTCCCGCTGGTTTGATTTCCCCTTCACCAGAGAGGAAGCCCTGCAGGCCGACAAGAAACTGAACCTCTTCAGTGAGTCGCCAGCCCCTAGCATGGCCTGCCCTTTGCATTTCTCTGTGGCTCTCCCGTATTCTGAGAACCCTCTGCTTTCTGCTGCTCAGTGGTCTCTGCCATCTTGAACCTCTGAGCTTCATTGGAGATGGGCATGGGCAGGAGAGGGCTGTGCTGAAGCATGGGAGGGTTGAAGACAAGGCAGACCCTGCCTCCGCGTCCGCTTCTGTGGGGCTGGCTCAGCCTTGCTGGCATGGCTGCCTACGTGGGTAGGCAGAGAGGAGGCAAGCTTAGTGCGTGAAGCACAGATGAGGGCCTCGGCCACACGCCGCCGAGAGAGGGATGTGTAGCGGCGCCTGGCCTTGCCATCGAATACTTCAGTCCCTCAGAGGACAACTTCCTGAACCTTTCACGAGCCTGGCGTCTTTCTTTACCATTTACTGGCCGCCTGTCCTGATGTTCTTGTTCCTAGAAATAGCTGCTGTTAGGATGAACGGTGGTGATCTGTGTTTTGAACAAAGGGGGTGCTTAGAGTTCCTTGGTGGGGTGGAGGCTGGGGGATGTGGTGCCCCGATAGCACCGGAGGAGTCCTGCCTTGGTGCTCTGGGGCTTTTCTGAGAGCTGGGTTTCCTAGGCATTTGGTCAGTGGGACTGCTTCACATGCAGTCAGCGTCTCCTCAGGGTTCAAGTGCTGTTTGAGTCTCAGGAGACAAAGTTCCTTCATGACGAAAATCAGTGGCATTTGCTCCTTTACCCTTATTAGTCTGGTCTTCGGTTTGGAGGTGGTCACGTTCGTCCTGTAGAGAACTTGCTTCCTAGATGCTTCTCTCACTTGTTGCAGTTGGGGCCTCCGTGGATCCGGCTGGTGTCACCATGATCGACGCTGTAAAAATTTATGGCAAGACGAAGGAGCAGTTTGGCTGGCCTGACGAGCCCCCGGAAGAGTTCCCTTCTGCCTCTGTCAGCAACATCTGCCCTTCCAACCTGAACCAGAGCAATGGCACTGGAGACAGCGACTCCGTGGCCCCTGCCACCACCAGTGGAACTGTCCTGGAGAGGTACCAGCGCCGGCGGGGGTTGGCTCCCATCCTTGCCATTTTCCCCCTCTCCCGGCACAACCTGTCTGAGAGAGCCTCTCAGAACTGCCCCAAGTGTACCCTGTGAGTTTCAGGTTGTCCCCCAGCTACCCGACACCCTGTGTCTCCTTAGTGCGCAGATGGAGCCTGGCAGCGTGCTCCGAGCCACGGGATTCCGGTCTGCCTGGGGGCTTCTGTGCCTTCTCTTAATGCTCAGGAGCCCTTCGGAGGAGCCGGAGGCTGTGGAGTAGAAGATGCTTAAGCCAGCGTTAGAGATTTGGGTCCAGTCTTGCTGAGATCACAGGGGAAATCTTCCCATTCATTCTGATGTCATCATCTTCTCTTTCTCTGCAGCGGCCACTTAGTACCGTGGTAATGGTGCTGCAGGCCAGAGGCTGGCTGCTGCACGTGAGGCAGGGTTCAGAGCCCCCCAGGCTCCCCCCAGTGGCCGTCTGAAGCATTGCGCTTGGCTTCTTTGTGCTAGGCGGTTGCTGGTTTGCCGCGGTAGATGAGGCGACTCATGATGTAAGACAATGAGTTTCTTACATTGTCAGTCGGAAGAATAGCCTGGCTTGAAATAACTGCCTCCCACCAGCAGCCTGCCCCCTCCCTTCTCTCTCTCTCTCTCTCTTTCTTTTTTTTCCCCTCCCGTATTCTTATATTGTTTGCTTAGGATGTATTTCCAGGTTTCTCTGAGCTTCACATTTTTTTTCCTTTTTTTTTTTCCCTTTGCTTCTTCCCCAAGTTCTGAAACTGAGTCCCTAACCAAGCTGGACCGGTTAGTATGCCCTCTTTCTTTTCTCTGCACGGGTGAGTGTGTGTCAGAGAGCAGTGTAACCAATGGTGTGGCTTCGCGTTGATTCTGCTTCTGTGGAAGAGTCCTCCTGCTTCTTTCTGTTCTGGTCCTTGCATGGCTGCGGAGCTATCCTGTGTAAGAGCGGAGTATGTGGACGGTTGTACGCGCACACTTGGTGCTGGCCGCTCCAGAACCTCCTAGCTCTCTACTCTTTCCGTACCCCGTCCCTCTCTGTTTCCTGTCCACAGTGGGTGAGACGGGGGCGGGTGTGGGCAGTGGGATGACGGGAGAGTAGCCAGCGGAGAGCTTTTCCGTCCAACTTCGTTTTACGTCTCAGGTCCCTCTTCCCTCACTCTTTGTTGCCTTCTGCTGCCCCTTGACCATTTTCTCTCCAGCTACCTTCTCCATACCTTTCCCTTTGTGCCTGGGGCCTTGGCATCATGATGTTGGTCTTTTTACCATGCCACAGTAAACTCACAGGAGTGAGGCCTGGGGAGCATGTTGCTAGGTGCCCTTCAACAGCTGGGTTTCCGGTTCCTTTCCCAGGAGAAAGTGGCTCGGTTTTCTAAAGGTGCTTTGTTGTATCCTGTGAATGTTGGCAATTGGCATGCTCCCGAAAACACAGTTTGTTCTCTCCTCATACTTAGGGGCTCACAGGAAGTGCTTTTGTGCATTTTCTTGGAGATGTAAGTAAAATATGTGTATACAGCGTTCTTCCCGCTATAAGAAGATGTCTTTAACCTTTCCCTTTGTGTATCCTTTTGCCTCCTGATCTGTGGGCACCTGAGCTCGGGTCCCATTGCATCAAGACTGTTAAGCCCCTCTCAGTGATCCCTGCCACAGGCAGCAGAAGGAAGCACACTTATCCGCTTTGAGGAAGAAAAGCCCCGTCTTTCAGTTACGGATTATGAACATGGCCCCAGGTTGATCTCCAAGCGGGAGCCAGGTTTCTTCTGGCCTGTAACACAAGGAAACGATATGCATGGTGCCTGTGGCAGGTCTTATTGTGCTTTGATTTTGTATTTGGCATTCATTAGCTGTCCCCAAGGTCCCCCTGACTGTAGTTCGCACAGGCTAAAGCACAACCGGAGAGAAGGGTGGTGGTTGTACTCAAGCCAGCTTTTCTGTCTCCCTAGGCTGGTTGTGAGTTCTTTAGAAGCCCTGGAAAGCTGCTTTGCTGTTGGCCCGATCATCGAGAAGGCAAGTGACTTTTTTTAAAGCGCTTGGGAGCTTTCTGAAGAGGCAGGAAGTCAGTGGAGTTGTCAGAGGCCCGAGGCCTTGCAACTAAAGAATATTTATAGCATAATCTTGATTTGCAAAAAAGCTCCAGAGAAGTCTCTAGCTTAAGGCCTTCTGTCCTACTTTTGGGGGATCCATTGTTTGAGTAGGCTAGGATGAGTGCTGGCAGAAAGAACAGTGTTTCCAGGAGTCGTAGGCTTGGACTCGATTCCTGCTCTTGTATTGTGGGAGGATTGTAATATCTGAAATTCTTCATTTTGTTCTTAGCAGTCCACATTGCATAACCTAGCCCTGGTGGTCTAGAAAAGAGGAAGGGGAAAGGGCAGAGTGTACGCTGTTGGTTCTGCGTGGGTTTGGTGGGGTCAGCGATAACCCTGCTGTCTTCCGCATCAGGAGAGAAACAAGAACGCAGCTCAGGAGCTGGCCACTCTGCTGCTGTCCCTGCCAGCACCTGCCAGCGTTCAGCAGCAATCCAAGAGCCTTCTGGCCAGCTTGCACACCAGCCGCTCGGCCTATCACAGCCATAAGGTAATCGTTCCCTCCTGGATGCGTTCTGTAGAAGTGCAGCTTTTGGTACTGACAGGGCAGCAGGCCAGTTGGCTTTTCATATGGAAAGCGAGGAGGACACAGTGAAGTCACTGAGATGAGACCCACACTGTCTAAAGTCTCTCCTGAGAAATGAACAACTCCCCCTCAAAACGGGGGGCAAGCCGACTAATGGGCCCCTGGTTTGCATTGACTTTTTTGTCACTAGTAGGCTCAGCAGGATCTAAGAGAGACTGTGTGGCTTCTCTGGAAAGCAGTGAGGGCAGGGGAATCACTGAGATCCCTCCTCCAGCTTGGCACAACCCTCGCTTCGGTGTACTCGCTTGTGAGGAAATTGCCAAATAGTTGTTGGAGAGATTCTGAGGTGGGACTCTCGGGCCAGGGGAAGGGGCACAAGGGGTGGGGGTGGGGTGGGGTCTCACCTATAACTGAGAGTGGCGGTCGAAGGTAATAAGTTAGGCCAGTTGCTGTAGATGGGAAAGGTGGCTGTTCAGTTCCACTAGGAAGAAGCCAGCAGCCCAGATGCCTCGGTTAGCTTTTGTGCCTCCTGCCTGAAGGCTTGAGAAATGCAAGTCTAACCTGCTGAACCTCTCGAGGAATGGCAGGTTTAGAAACAGACTCTTTGGGCTCTTCTGCTGGAGGAAAGTCATCTGGGATGTTGCACTTCTGGAGAATCCAGCGGTTCCAAATTTTCCTATTGTGCTTCGATACTTAATGACTTTTGAATTTTGTGCCTTTGATATTTCATGATTTAAGAAGTTTACCTGTACTGGACGGCTTTGAAGACTTGTTCCAGGTAGTTGGCGGTAATTAACCTGTTGTTCACCTAAGAGGAGGTAGCCATCCTGATGACCTACCTGCCAGCTGTCCTCTCCTCTTTGCTTTAGTACCTGCCCAGCCCTTGCTTTTGGTTTTCATCCTCTGTGATCCTTTTGTTATAGGATCAGGCCTTGCTGAGCAAAGCTGTGCAGTGTCTCAACACATCCAGCAAAGAAGGCAAGGATTTGGACCCTGAGGTCTTCCAGAGGCTGGTGATCACAGCTCGCTCCATTGCCATCATGCGTCCTAACAACCTTGTCCACTTTACGGAGTCCAAGCTGCCCCCGATGGAAACAGGTGAACTTGGCCTATGTGGTCGTGGTCCTGAAATCTGCTTGATACATCTTCTATACCCTCTCACCCTCTTCTTCTTGTCTCTGGCCTCCGCCTGACTGCATGCTCTGAGACGGGATTTACTCTTGTCTTCGTACCTTGTAGGGCTTTTGACGTTTAGATTGTACCATTTAAACAAATAGTCTTTCCAGTGCTTACGCCTTGGAAAATGTTGAGTTTGTTTAGTGTTCTGAATGTCAGATATAATCTGTCTCTCAAATAATTAGCTCTTTAGGATCTTCAGGGCAAAGCTAATAAGCTTGGGCCCCGGTTGCTTTAAAGTAATAGGGTCAAATCTTGCTTTTGTGCTAGTCTTTTGCCAGTGTTTTATTAACATTTGCAGTGGGCCTTCTCAGTGCTTGATTCTGTTTCCTCCTCTCTGCACGTTGGCTGGGTACCTAACTTGTTTTGCTTTATCAAATACAGCTTACAGTTCTGTTACTTATGTGCTCCCATTTGCTGTCATCGTCCGGTTCCTCCTCCTAATATTCTTATCCGGGAATTATGCCAGAAAATCTCAGATGTTCCCCTAGTTTTTATAAGTTGAGCAGTTGGACCTGAAATCCCTGAGTCTGCCGTAAAGATCCTAAATGCTCCCCTTTCTACTTAATTCTAACATACAATGTTTTCTGTGATATTCCTTTCCCAGACTGTTTTTTTCCTAGATGTGCCTGCTGGAGTCTAGGGATAGTTGGCATATTGATTGGGGCCCCACTTGAAACTCCCTCCCCAGGCAAGCTTCCTTGACCTGAGTTAACCTTAAAACAAATTAAATTCCATGTCAGATTTACCATCGTTAATCATTTTTTTTCTCGTGTTCTATTAGAAGGAGTGGATGAGGGGAGAGAACCTCAGAAACAGCTGGAAGGAGACTGCTGTAGTTTCATCACCCAGCTGGTGAACCACTTTTGGAAACTCCATGCATCCAAACCCAAGAATGCCTTCTTGGCACCTGCCTGCCTGCCAGGTATCATATTTAAAGGGATACTTGAAGCCCGATCTAAGTTCTTTGAACAGGTCAAAGCCTTATCCTTTAGTTTCATTATCCATCTCTTTCTGAATTAATGGAAGATCAGTGCATTCTTCCGGATACAGGAGTTTAGCAGTGTCACTGAGAAGTGGGATTTTCTTGTGCTGTAGCTCCTCCCGTGGGTTTGAATATTTCATATAAAGAAGCATTTTTGTGTTTCTGTGTATCCTCAGTGGTAGTTAATAATTGTTTTAATTGTTTAATTGTTTAATTGTTTTGAGGACCGTTTGGGAGAGGAGGAGACTGTGTTAATAAAGCAAATCAGAAATAATGCTGACAACCTACGTTCTCTGTGTGTGTTTTGTTCGTCTGTTTAAACACTGTGTGTGTGCTTCTCATTTTTTTGTTTGACCTTCATGTGGGGATAAGAATTTGCACTTTTGTTTTAGATTCTCAAGTAGCTAGAAGTTTTCCTACCATGTTTTCCTCTCCTATAGGCCTGACTCATATCGAAGCTACCGTCAATGCCCTGGTAGACATCATTCACGGCTACTGTACGTGTGAGCTGGACTGTATTAATACAGCGTCCAAGATCTACACGCAGATGCTCCTGTGTCCTGTATGTATCACTCCAGCCCCAGATAATCTTGTATTGGTCTGGGAGTGTCTAGAAAATTTGTTGTAAACAAGTTTGTTAAATTAACGAAACACAATAAACTTTTAAAGAAAGGTTATGGAAAGTAAGAGTCTTAAATGTCAGTGAAAGCTTTATGATCTCACTCATTCCATGTGAGGAAAAGGTCTGAAATGGAGGTGGATTTTGTTTTTCTTGCTCAGCACTAGATCCCCAGGGAATACACTGGCGGTTGCTGCAGTTAGTGTTACTGAAATGAGTCTGTGAATGAGTATCATCAGGATCTATTTCCAGTGGCTGTGTCATAGAAGCTTAGCGTTAGAAGTACTGATTTTAGCACGGAGCTAGGATGAGCCTGCTATCTGACGAAAAGCCAAAACCCATTTGTAGAGCACCAGTGTGACTTCAGGAGCAAATGACCTGCCAGTCTGTTACCAGGAACGGAGATTCAGGGATGTGGGGAATGGGTCTTACCTATGCCACGTCAGGAAACGGGATTAACACCGAACTTGGTTAGCAAGGTTGCAAGTGTGAGAGTAGATAGATAGGTCCTTCACATGTGTGTCACTGATTGACCAAAAAAGAAAGTCCATTATAGGTAGTTTCATGAATAATATAAAACCTAAGCTTGCTGGTTTTTTTTGTTTTTCCCCAACCTCAGGATCCTGCTGTGAGCTTCTCTTGTAAACAAGCTCTAATTCGAGTCCTAAGGCCCAGGAACAAGCGAAGACATGTGACCTTGCCCTCCTCCCCTCGAAGCAACACTCCAATGGGTAATGTGAGGTCTGGGTTTAGGCTTGTGTGTGCACGTGGTGGGGCCAGGGAGAGGGAGGTGTAGCCTTAGGAGGTATTGCTCATGTGGACCAAGGTCCTGGAAGCTTTTGTTTATGTATCCATTGTTTTACCCTACTTTATTCCATAAAGAATTTAAGGTGGCGCTTAAAAATGTGTATGGTAAGTAGAATAAAAAAAAATAAAATTGAGGACATAGGAAAATAAAATATAACAGTAAAAGCAAGCCAAGGATGCAGAAAATGTCTTTTTTTTTTTTTTAAGATTTATTTATTTTAAAGAGAGCGTGTACGTGCATGCACGTGAGTAGGGAGAGGGGCAGAAGAAGAGGGAGAGAGAGAATCTCAAGCAGACTGCCCGGCTGAGCACAGAGCCCGATGCGGGACTCCATCTCATGACCCTGGGATCGTGACCTAAGCCGAAATCAAAAAAGTTGGACGCTTAACCGACTGAGCCACCCAGGCGCCCCGGGTGCAGAAAATGTCTATCATGAGATTTTTAACGTGTCTTGTATTATTGCTAAGTGAGGATCTTCTGTTCAGCTGAAAGTGTCCCAAGAGCTTATAGCAAAAATAAGAACAGTCACAAAAATCACATGACCACAGACAAAAAACCAGCTATTTTTCAGGAAAACTATATTTTTCCTGGCATAAAAAAACTTCATTAAGGGTCCACTTTGCTGCCTAAGGAGTAGTAGCCCCAGTGGACTTAACCTACAATCCAGTTTGATAGCAAATATCACAAGAGATTTCCCTCCTGATATACTTGTGCACAAGTCAAGGGCATAACATTGAACATTTTAGTAAAAGCAGTTTTACAAAGTATCTGAACGTTAGCATTATTATGTAACTCTCTGGTTAGTTTGCCAAAATTTCCAACACAAGTCACATACATAATTTTTAATTTTCCATTAGCCATGTTATAAAGAGTAAAGAGAAATTCGTCTGGTATATAAAAAATAAAATTTTAAGTGTAGTCAGTATGAAAAAATATTAATGAGAAATCTTTTTTTTTTTTTTTTAAGATTTTGTTTATTTGAGAGAGAGCGAGAGAGCGAGCACATGAGCAGGGACAGAGGGAGAGGGAGAAGCAGGCTCCCTTGCCGAGCAAGGAGCCCAATCCCAGGACCCTAGGATCATGACCTGAGCCGAAGGCAGACGCTTAGCCAACTGAGTCACTCAGGCGCCCTGAGAAATCTTCCTTTCCGCACATTTTTTTTGCACTGTTTTCGTAATCTAGTGGGTAGTTTACACTGAAACCACATCTCCACTTGGAGTAGCCACATGTGGCTGGGGGTTTCCTTATGGTACAGTTGCCGGTCTAGAGGAATGTGTGCAACTTGGTGATCTTCCGATAATCTTCCCTGAATATCATTTATTGACCTAAGCTTGAGTTAGACAACAGCATGTGCCTCTTTTCTCTGGAGAGAAGCTAGAGTACGGGGAGTTGATGTTTCCACTTCAGGCCACGGTCATTCTTTGACAACCCGCACAGCCCAGTGAGTGGAAGATGAGGGCTCTACCCTCTTCTGACAATTAGGAGTCTAACCCTGACTTCTCCTTATGAGGAGGGCTTCCCACTTCCCACAGAAGCCAGCCCGGGCAGGACCTGTAGTGGTGTCCTTCAGCTTCCATTTGATGGTTTTACATTTCAGTTCTGGTTCTTTTTGTGAGGATTATGTGGTGTGAAAACAACTAAACTGACCCAGTTATTTTGGACAGGAGCGAAATGATACTCCAAGCTGCCATGACATCACAGATAAACATCTCCAGTGTACTATTTTCCTGGTCTTGCCCAAGGTCTCCTGGGAGTTGGTGGGAGCTCATGGGGCCTACTGGTCTTATATTTCTCTGCCTTTGGAAATCTCTTGGGAATCCAAGGTTGTTTTTTTGTTTTTGTTTTTGTTTTTTGTTTTTTATTTGTTTTTGTTTTTGTCACGCCATTAGCTGGGAAAGTGTTTTCCTAAGAGCGCAAGCTGTCACTGCCAACCCCATCTTCCCAGATCCTGCTGGATCCAGGAAGCCGGAGGGCAAGCCTGGGACGACCTTGCAGCTTCCCTCTAAAGCACAGGACACTCACTGCTAGCTTGTCTTGGGTTTACGTTGCTTTGTGACTTACCGAACCACATGCCGAGGGAGGTGAGAATAGGCACCTTCAGGTGACTGGGGTTTCTCTGACTCAGGAGACAAGGATGATGATGACGATGATGACGCAGACGAGAAAATGCAGTCCTCAGGGATTCCGAATGGTGGTCACATCCGTCAGGAAAGCCAGGAACAGAGTGAGGTGGACCATGGAGATTTTGAGATGGTGGTGAGTCTCTGGCAGCAGGAGAGGGGAGGCAGAGTCTCACAGCTCTCCTCCGGCTCTCATTCTGTGGACTTGCAAAAGCTGCCATTTCCCATGGGACACTGACAGAGCTTTCTCTCTGCAGTCTGAGTCGATGGTGCTGGAGACAGCCGAAAATGTCAACAATGGCAACCCCTCTCCCCTGGAGGCCCTGCTGGCAGGCGCAGAGGGCTTCCCCCCCATGCTGGACATCCCGCCTGATGCAGATGACGAGACCATGGTTGAACTAGCCATTGCCCTGAGCCTGCAGCAGGACCAGCAAGGTAGACGGCAATGCCAGGAACAGAGCCGCCGGTGGCCTTGCGCAGCAGAGAGGGTTTGGCAGTTACTGATATCCAGCTGACTTAGCTTGTCCCCAGATTTGGGGAGAGGTTGATCTGGGTGAGAGCTGTTCAGAGACACAGGTGGAGAGTGAGAGGGATGTGGTGGGATTTGCCATCTGGGAGTCCCATCTCCTTATTTCCATTAGTTTGGTCTTTGGAATTATTTCCTCTCAAATCCGTTAGAGTCCTCTGGCCCGTGTCGTGCCTGAGCTGAAGGAAGCTTTCCACCATGTCTGTAACCAAACTTGGTGGGTAGACAGCGGTTGCTGTTGATTAACTTCCTCTAGGCCAGAGGGGGTCACACGCTGGTGAGTTGAGACTCCCGAGGGCAGCAGGTGACCAAAGCAGCTCTGTGGATGGGGTCTGGAGGGAATGATGTGCTCACTCTCCACTTGTTTCCCAGGCAGCAGCAGCAGTGCCCTGGGCCTGCAGAGCCTGGGGCTGTCCGGCCAGGCACCCAGCTCTTCCTCTCTGGACGCAGGAACCCTCTCTGACACCACAGCATCAGGTAACTGTCCACAGCAAGGAACATGGCTCAGGGCCCTAGGACCCTCTGGCCTTGTTTCCAGTGCTGTGAGAGTGGAACGGGCAGCTGCTTTGACAGGCCATTCTGGACTTCCTGCTTCTGCCTTTGCTTTAGAAATATGGGCGTGGAGGGCACAGTGCTGCAGCTCGGCAAAGGCGCTCATGGCTCCGCTTCCTTACACTTTGCATGCTGCCTGGCTCCTGCTGGTTCCCCAGGGAGAGGCCGAGAGAGCGGCTTGCAGGGTGCTCAGCTGTAGGGCTGCAGTGACAGCTTTCAGGGCTCTTCACCAGAGTCCGAATGTTTTAGACAACAGAAGCAGGGAGACGAGAAGTAGAGAGAACTCATGCCATGCACTGTTTTATTTACAAATCAAAGCAAAGCTGCAAGAAGCCGAGTCCTGCTTCAGGTCAGCGTGGCTCGCCGTCGGGGCTCTGAGGTTGGGAGGTAGGGGTGTGTGGACAGTTAAAATGCGTAGAAACTCTTACAGACCTCATTTTGTCTTTGCACTCAGTTTCTTTGCTGATCTGATAAAGGGAAAAAAATGTCCTGAGTAGAAAGTTGGACCGAGTAGAGGAGGAGGGAACACCTGAATAATGCCCTGGAAATAACTCCCGAGGAATGGAAGGGTTGATTTAGAGTTTTTCAAAGTGCTGCTTCCCTGTATTTCTTTCTTCCTTTCTTCCCTTTCTTTCTCTTCTCTTGGGAGTGTTACCCTGGGTAGAAGAGAAAGGGAGACATTGGCTGTCCCCTCTCACCTGCTGCCATGTGTGTCGCTTTTCTCAGTTCTCGTTAGCTGCTGTCCCCTCAGGCTTGGAGGTGGCTGTCGTGCTGTGCCGATTGTGTTCCTCTTGTGCTCTGTGGCTGTCTTGGCTTTCCTCCCCCATGTATCTCATCCAGCGTTTTCCTCCTGTCTCAGCGCAGCCCTGATCCTGGATGCTGTGGCTGTCTCTGGGGGATTTCCTTGCTTCATTCTTAGCGTCTGAGGAGGATGATGAGGGGGGGTGAAATTTCCCCTTGTACTCCCCTCTGGACCACCTGACCAAACAAACAGACAAACCAACAGGTTTGATTCAAGAGCTCATGATAAGTGATTTCGTAACATAAGCACAAATTAACTGATTGCAAAACAAATCTCATTAAAATTCAGAGTCCTGTGCTTTGAATGGTAATGGGTAGTTTCTGATCTCAGCAGGTGTCAGTAACACCTAGACGATGGTGGCCGTGAGGCATTCTAGCTAGAAAACTGAGCGTCCACATCACAGATTCTCGTTGGATCTCTGTACTGTCTACTTGCACTATAGCGAAACAGCGAAGGAAATGCCCAGCAAACTGGGGTTTCCCACTGTCTCAGTACCGTTTGCAGCGCACCGTGTAAAGTGTTTGTTCCTGTTGGTGATGAGCCAGCAAAGCAAATCTTTCCCTTTTTCCTTCGATGACAGGATATGTAAACTGCATTGTGTCCTCTGCGCTATGTGGTTTGATGCTGTCACCCCCAGGAGGGGTTTTTTCCTGTAACAGCTCTTGTTACTCTCTTAGCTCCAGCCTCGGACGACGAGGGCAGCACGGCAGCAACTGACGGCTCCACCCTTCGGACCTCCCCTGCTGACCACGGTGGTAGTGTGGGCTCGGAGAGCGGGGGAAGCGCCGTGGACTCGGTGGCCGGCGAACACAGTGGTAATGTGGCTGGGGGGCCTGATCTCTTTGGGCAGAGGCAGGAACACACTAGGAATCTCTGCCTGGGTCCTGGGGTTGGTGTCAGCAAAAGGAAGTTTTGAGGGTTCACTGAACATCTGGTGGAATTCATTTGACCTCAACAATGGAGTCTCAAATGTTTAGTGATAAGAGCTTAGGTACAATGTGGTTAATGTTGGGACATTTTACAGGCAGCTTTTAATTGTGTCGTATTGGAAGAAAGCAAGGATGTGCATTATCCCAAATCAGGAGTATGGTATGACTTTGAAGTCCATCATATTGTGGTTTTTGTCCCCTCTTTTGGGGGAAGCTGTGTCTGGCAATCCTCCTAATATAGCGGGCCACCCTCACAGTCTGCTGGCTGATATGGTGGGGCCCTGGAATGAGGAAGCATGCCATTTTGGTTTGACCTTGTAAACGAGCCTATGATTAAAAATTAGATAGGAAAATATTTTACGGAAGGCATTAAGAGTAGCTGATAATTCCTGGATTCCCAAGTCAGTGTACGTTTCCCCTGGGTTAGGAGATGGAAATTTATCAGCAGTAGAGATTGTTCTTGCAGGTGGATCTTACATACCATAGAAGGACGAGTTGGCTGCCCTGAGAGTCTGGTAGCATAGTGCTCTGGGGCCAAAAATCTTGAATTCAGTCCTTATTTATTCACTTCTTCACAAAGAAGAAAAAATTCTCTGAAGCTAATAGTCATCTCTGAACTATTGCTGACTTCAGAGTGCATTGGATTTCGTCATGCTTGGGGATTTGATTTACACTTTTTTTAACCATTTCCCTCTAGTATCTGGCCGGAGCAGTGCTTATGGTGATGCCACAGTGGAGGGGCACCCAGCTGGACCAGGAAGTGTCAGCTCAAGCACTGGTGCCATCAGCACCACCACCGGACACCAGGAGGGAGATGGCTCCGAGGGAGAAGGAGAAGGAGAAGGGGAAGGAGATGTCCACACTAGCAACAGGTTAGGACTTGGTCATTTGCAGTCAAGAGGCTACGGGAGAGTATTTCAGGAATAAGGTGATGGATCAGTTGCAGGAGGTGGAGTGATCATATTGTGTGTGTGTGTGTGTGTGTGTATATACATACACACACACACACACACATATGTATATGTATTTGGAAATATACAGGTAATAAACTCAGCAAATGGTTCAAGATCTTAGGAAGCATTCTAGGTTTGTCGTCTTTGTCCTAATTAGAATTATGTGAAATGAATTACAGAGAGAATAGAACGTTGTTTTTCTCTTAAGGCCCCCTGATATCCCTTAGTCACCGTAAAGTGATTGTCATGAAAATGTGTATCCTCCTGCTCAGATCTTTCTTGTTTTGTCATTACCCATAAACTGACTTTGTAGCATTCTCTTTACAAGTGGCACTGTTCTAGGCTCAACAATGATAGCTATTATATATATGCTAGAAATGGCTCCTTGTTCAGTGTGTTTACAAGGTAACAGAGAAATAAGACAGAGCAAATACAGATTTATGTCTAGAAATACCATTGGTAGGGCATTTGGCAAATTGAAAGTAATCTATAAAATCCTAATCCATCCCCTTCAAGAAGTTCTGGTGGTGTTTGCTGCTCGATTGGTCGAGTGAATGTAGTCTTAACTGTGAGGGGAGACTGGAGAAATACATTTGTGATCTAATGTTACACTTGTTGAGGTCCAAGATTATCACATTAGCGCAGTGCGAAAATAATCAGCTAGCATTTTGGACTCAGTGATTTCTATCCAAATAGAAGGTCACTGAAGCTGTCAGGCATGAAACATTTTCAGAAGACATCAGGGAGCATCTCCCATACAGTCTCCTAGTGCTTCACCATCAGTTCTTGGAACATCTCTTGGATGAGGGTGACCTCTGGCTCCAATAAGTGATGATACTTTGATGGGGTCTGTTTTTTTTTTTTTTTTTTTTAAAGATTTTATTTATTTATTTATTCTACAGAGATAGAGACACAGCAGAGAGGGAACACAAGCAGGGGGAGTGGGAGAGGAAGAAGCAGGCTCACAGCAGAGGAGCCTGAACGTGGGGCTCGATCCCATAACGCCGGGATCACGCCCTGAGCCGAAGGCAGACGCTTAACCGCTGTGCCACCCAGGCGCCTGATGGGGTCTGTTTTTTAACATACTACCATAAAGGGGTTTTTGCTTAATCTTTTTTTCTCTCTCTTAACAGGATTTCTAGGTTAATTCCATGTGCTCGGAGAATGTGGTCTTTGTGATTTTTTGTTTTTTGAAATTTATTTAAAACATTTTTAACCCAGTCTGCCATTGCTTGTTAATTGAAACAATTCAGTTCATTTGTGATTAGTGTTAATTACTGATTAATTGGAATTTATGCCTACCATGTATTTCCTGCTGCTTACTTGTTTTGCCTGTTTCTGTGTTTCTTTCTGTCTTTGCAGTCCTCTTCTGGATCGATATGCTGTTTCCATCCCTTTTTTTTTTCTTTTTTCTGCCCCTGTCTCCCACGTTTGGGGATTGTTCACTGTTTCCAGTCTTTTGGTGGTTATCCTAATCATTTCAACGTGTACATTTAACTTACCCAAAGCTAAATTTAACTTACAGCTGCATCTTCCTGCATAATATAGAGACTAAGAAGACTTGGCCCCTTCTTATCAGGTTAAGCTGTATTTTTGTGTGTTTTAATTCTTTTTCAAAAAAGGGTTTTGAAGCTTTCAAGGTATTGTTGCTGTTTCATTTAGTTTACGTGGTCGGTGTTTGGTCAGATTTACTCCCACGTTTACCGCTTCCTGCGCTCACCATTTGCTTGTGTGTGTCAGACCTTCTGTCTGGGGTCATTTCTTCTTGAAGTGCATTGTTTAGATTTTCCATCAGGGGAGGGCCACCGCTTATAAAATTGCAGATTTTCTTATTCTGAAAATGTCTTTAGTCAGTTCACATTTTGTGGACATGTTTTTGATGGGTGTACAGTTTTGTGCTGTTAGTTTTTCTCCCCCCAAATTGAAAATGATATCCACTGTTATTGCCAGTGAGACGTCACCTGCTGTCCTAAAATAGTGCTTCTTTGAAAATAGTGTCCTTACTGCTGCTTGTAAGATCTATTTTGTCATTGTTTTTAGGATATAGTTAGGATGGATTTCTTTTTTTTTTCTTTTTAAGATTTTACTTCTTATTTGAGAGAGAGGGGGAGAGAGAGCAAGCACACGCGCACGCACGATTGGGGTGGGGGGACAGTGGGAGAGGGAGAAGGAGACTCCACGCTGAGCAGAGACCCAGACGTGGGCGTTCACAAGTATGTTCTGCCAATCTGAAGATTTTTATCCATCTCAAAGCTTGCTATGTTTTATCCTGCAAGTGTAAACTGAACTGCTAAATTTGAACTCCTACTGTCCTATTATTTTTCTTTGCTGTATCTTGTACATTCCTGAGAAATTCTTACTCATTTGTGGTCCCCACACAGCTGGCTTTATTCTTTGGATGTATGCATGAGCTTTTACGTGTGACCGTATTCTGAAGGACTGTTATTAGCGCATTCCTTTGAGTTATTTTTGGAATCATGGTCATTTATCAATCGAGTAAGATCCCATATACTTTGATTCAAACTTTAATATTTTGAGAGTACTCTGCATATCTCCTAGGATATGTAATACGTGAAAATCACTTTTTTATGCATACGTAGGCTTGTGGTTTATTATACACAGTCTGTAAAGTAAAACGAAGCAAGAACAGTTTATGAACTATGAGAGTGAAGCCATTAATTGATTCAGCAAGTGCGCTCTTCATCTGTGTAAGATTGTGTGTTAGGTGAGACTGCCAACCAGATTGTCAGCAGGACCCTAATTAATTCATTTTCATTTTGGTCCTCTCTTGAATCAGCATGTTCACTGGAGATCCAGAGGCACACATTTAGTAGGGAAGCCCAGCCATGTATCGGCGCCTCTGATGGAGAAGGCTTAGTTAGCACCCAGCTGAATATATGGGAAGACTCATGGGTCCAATGTGGAAAGGGTAGAGTTGAGATTGAAGTTTCCACTAGGAAAAATGGTAGGCGAGTTGAAGGGGTAAAGCAGTGCCAGGCCTTCTGGGAAGCAAGAAAAAGAAAGGACTGGGTCACTGTGCAACTGTTTGATGCAGACTGTGTAGAAGGAGGAATCCCAGAAGATAATGGCTGGAGGCAGAATGGGACCATGTGTTGGAGAAGGCCGTAGAGTGCACTACTAAAGATTTGATTTTGCCACAGAGAACAGCTAGGGGTGATTGTTTGAGAAATATTAGCTTACCCTGTAGCAGGTTTTCAGGGCCATCAGTTGTATTTTGGACTAGCTTGTTCCTTTTAACAGAGCGGGATTTCTCCTCCTGTGTTGGTAGTGTTCCCACTTCGGCGTTTCTGAATGTATCGCTGATGGTAGGTTGTTCCTAAGCAGCAGGCTCCTGGTTTACCTTGGTGGCAGGGGGAAAGAACTACATTCAGCTGGTTAGTGGTCGTGAACTAGCTCACATCTCATGTGTTTTCCTTGGCCTTTTAGGCTGCACATGGTCCGTCTGATGCTGTTGGAGAGACTCCTGCAAACCTTGCCCCAGTTACGAAATGTTGGAGGTGTCCGGGCCATCCCGTACATGCAGGTATCCCTCAGTTCACCTGGGTCTGTCACATGGTTGGACCATCCTTCAGCATGCTCACATCTCTCTTGTAGAGGCTCTGTAAGGCTTTGTTTGGTGTTAAGTCATAGAATATGGCATGCAGTTTGGAACGGCAAGTTATAGCCCTTAATCCTCTGGATGAAAAGGCCAAGGGTCAGAGAATTTAAGATGTCCGCAGTCATCCAGCTAGTTACTGACAGAGCCCGGAGCACATGTGTGCCCCAGAGATTCTCAGTGTGTAACGAGTCTTTATTAACACCGCGTTGGAATGTGGTCTGGTAGCTGTTCTCCTGCTAGCTGCCTTCCTCTGAGGCAGAAAGTTCTCTCCTCTTGAGCACAGCACACTGCCCTCTGTTAAGCCACTTCGGTTGCTTATAATGTAGTTTAGTCAGTTCGTTTTGCAAACGCTTTGCAAAACGTTTTTTGTGATGCCAAGTGTGTGGTATATACCAAAAATTGACTCTTCTGACTCTGGACACTTACACTTCAGATACCCTGGGATATAGGACCTTTTCGTGGATTACAGTTACGAGTGACAGGGCAGTCAGGAAGATTGGGATTTCTTCTGAACCCCCTGTGTTTAGAGTCGTCTTTAGGGTACTGGCACTCATGTTTTACCTCTGTGTTGACTTCCAGGTCATCCTGATGCTCACTACAGATCTGGATGGAGAAGATGAGAAAGACAAGGGGGCCCTGGACAACCTGCTTTCCCAGCTAATTGCTGAACTGGGCATGGACAAAAAGGTAAGACTGGAGAGTCCTGCCGTGTGAGAGACAGGGAACTGAGGTCCGTTCACATCTTGTCATCTTTCTTCTAGAGGAACTTCACTTAGTTTAGGGGCAACCACTCACTGAGGACTCCAGTTCTGTTGAGTCAACAAAAATGTTGGCAGTGCCTGCTTTGGCCCAGGCCTCCTGTTGGATCTGGACATAAATGAGGAATAGACCAAGTCTCCGCCCTCACGGACCTTTTGTAGCTCCCTAAGCTGAAAACAGTAAATTCGTTGTTTGTATCTTAGTACGGCCTCTTATGCGTATCGGGCTCTAGGTAATCCGGGTGTAGTCCTTGGAGGCGTTGGTGCCTGTTTTGACTCTGATTCCATGTGAGGAACAGTTAATGCTGATAGACTGGGGGAACCTTGTTGAGAGGATGCCTTAAGCTTAAAGTAAGCGTGGGCTTCTGGGCTCTGCTTCTGCCGGCAGGATGTCTCTAGGAAGAATGAGCGCAGCGCCCTGAATGAAGTCCATCTGGTAGTTATGAGACTCCTGAGTGTCTTCATGTCCCGGACCAAATCCGGATCCAAGTCTTCCATCTGTGAGGTACTGTCGCTTTGAGCACAGGGGTGTGGGAAAGGTAAGAGGATTGTCTGGTTTGTGCTAGGGCTGAGGGCAGAGGTGATAGTTAGAATAGGCTATTGTCGTGCTAGAGGAGAAAGATTCTAAGCTGTCACCTCTTTAAGAGCAGAGCCACCACCTTTTCCAGAATCCCTTCCAAGCCCTGATCTTTGCCAGCAGTCCCTCCACTGGAGGGGTTACAGAGTTTGGAAGTTCCATTATTGAAAGGAGGGGACCGTTCTGCAAGGCGCAGGGTGGCTAAGAGGATTCCCCTACTGTGCGTTGCTATAAGGTATGGTAATAAAGCAAAGAGAAAGCAGTGTGTGCGTGGTGGAAAGGAGATTAACACAAAGCAGGGAAGGTAGAAGTGGAGGCTGAACTGCATCCAATCTTAATGAGCTTATGAGCTGTGGGGTTTGCTGGGATTTGCAAGGCTCTCCTAATGGTTTTATTTACCGTGGCTTTTTTCCTGCTTTTTTATTCATGTGATCGCTTATCCCATCTCCTTTAGAAGCTAGTTCGGTGGGGGGAGTGCCTAGCAGGAGCATGGCGTTGCTGAAAAGTGCTTAGACAGGAAAGTTTTCTTTCTCCTTCTTGAAATGGGCTTTTTTTCTAGTTGCCCAGGAAAGAAGAAAACCCGCCCCTCCTAGCAGAAGCCTCTAGCACATGTGTGTGGGCGAATAGAGCTGGGACCTGGGGTTGGTTGGTTCTTACCATGACTTAGTTGGGGGTCTTCTAACTCAAGGGTCGAGCTCCCTCTCCCAGCGGCCCACTTTGAGACTATCGCCAGTGGGTTTCCGACCCTGCCCCCAGCGGTCTTACAAGCTCTTCTGCCCTCCTCCCTGTTTGCCGCAGTCGTCTTCCCTCATCTCCAGCGCCACAGCAGCGGCTCTTCTGAGCTCCGGCGCTGTGGACTACTGCCTGCACGTGCTCAAATCCCTGCTGGAGTACTGGAAGAGCCAGCAGAACGACGAGGAGCCCGTGGCTACCAGCCAGTTGCTGAAACCACACACGACTTCATCCCCGCCGGACATGAGCCCATTTTTCCTCCGCCAGTATGTGAAGGTGAGGCGTTTCCCTGGACGAAGGACAGCTCTTGCCCTCCTCCAGAACACTCTCCTCTTCGCCGTCTGTGAGTAGGGCTGAAGGAGCCAAGGGCAAGGAGCTGCAGGAGGCAGACTGAGTGCCTTGGGGGGCTTTGGTCTTGGTGCAGTTTAGCAAATAACCACTTCTTCCGTCCTTCTGCTGGGGTTCAGACTCCGGACAGCGTGTAAAGCAGAGGAACTGAATGAAATCAGACAGGCCTGTCCTTTCATGTTAAGCTCCTTAGAAAAAGGTGAGCAGGCACAGGCTGACATCAGAAGTGGATCATGTCCTCGTGTGTGCGTCAGAGACTCCCGCTACTGTCGTCAGAGGCCCTTGAGGGAGCTAGTTTAGAAGATGAGCTTTCTGATCAGGTTGGCCAGGAATAAGCATTTCCATTTACCAGCCGTGAAGCTTAGACAAGTTCCATACGGCTTTTGTGCACTTCGGTTTGCACGCCTGGGAACTGAGGCTCCACACGGGGTCTGCTGTGTGAGGTCGTGGTGAGCACTGAATGACCTGACGCAGTAAAGCCCAGTGCCGAGCACGCCGGGGCCTGTCCGCGTCAGTCATCGCTACTGTTCCTGTGTGTTTGTGTCTGAGTGGCGGCACCAGCATGCTCCTCGTTGCACACTCCCAACTGCTTTGACCGACACAGGGTTAGAACAGGCATAAAATGTGAATCGCATCATGTCTTTCTCTTTTCTTAACCCTTTGCTGGTTTTCTGTAACTTCTAGGCCAAAAAGTTGTTTGAGGACCCAGCTATCTACTTAACTCTTTAGCTGTGTCATACTGCCCCCCAGCACACAGTCCCCCATCCCGTGCCTTGCCCCAGATGTGGCACGCTGCCTTCCTACTTGTCCTGCTGAACTTCTCTCCCTCTGCATCGCTTCCTTCCCCTCTAAGCTAATTCCTAGTCCTTCAAGACCCAGCTCACACACTGGGTCCTGGGAAAACCCTCCTCAGCATGCACTTCCTGCTAGCAGGTCAGATTGAGATGGCCTTTCCCCGGGTTCCCAGAGCCCCCTGTGCACACATGTGGAGTCTTCCCTTTGTTTGTATCCCCAGTTGCCTGGGAAAGACCTGATGAGTAACTGGTGATTGGATAGGTGAGACGCATTGTGCCCCAAATTCTTGCGGGCTCTTCCCGGGGGACCATGCGGCCTGTAGGATAGCTGCTGCTTCCACTGTCCTCACACCCCTCAGCAACCCGTCCTCTGTGGGATATGCGTTAAGTGATCCTAGCCACCCTAGTTTCTATCTTTTTAAAAGATTTATTTGTTTCAGAGAGAGAGAGCGAGAGCGCAGACACATGCTCAGCATACACAGGCACGCATATGCGTGGGGGGAGGGAGAATCTTCAAGCAGACCCCCACTGAGTGTAGAGCCTGAGGCGGGCCTCCACCCCAAGACCCTGAGATCATCACCTGAGCTGAAACCAAGAGTCAGCTGCTCAACTGACTGAGCCAACCAGGAGCCCTGCCTTGGTTTATTTAAATGTCTCTTGTTATCCTAGAAGTTTTTGGTTCTAGGGAATAGACTGCATCTCTCACAGGAAGTCAGAAATCCTTCACCACCACTGTTTTTCCCATTTTTTCCCATTCGAAGTTTAATTTTTGTGTAAGCAGAGTATAGTCAGTCCAGGGGCAAAACCCACAGAGTGAAATGTTGGAACTTTTAAGACAAGTGAAATCTGTGTCCACTGGAGCCTGGGGCCTTGCTGGGTTTAAACCAAGCTGTCAGGCAGTGATGGCTCCAGCTCTGAAAGGTACCATTTACCAGCTCCAATATAAGCTATGCCTAATGAGCAGTAAACCAGTCCTTTTCCTAATTGTGGCTGTGGACAACTGTCCGTCACAGGTTCTTATGTGATTTTCTCCCCCCAGGGTCATGCTGCTGATGTGTTTGAGGCCTATACCCAGCTTCTGACAGAGATGGTCCTGAGGCTTCCTTACCAAATCAAGAAGATTGCCGACACCAACTCTCGAATCCCACCTCCTGTCTTTGATCATTCGTGGTTTTACTTTCTCTCAGAGGTAAGTGAAGGCCTCAGGCAATGTGCCATTCAAGGAGAGGGCACATCGGCTGTGACAGCTTTTTCCTTTTTTTTTTCTTTTTTAGATTTTATTTATTTATTTATTTGAGAGAGAGTGCGTGTGCAAGCATGAGTGAGGGGGTGAGGAACAGAGGGAGAGGGAGAAGCAGACTCTGCTGAGCAGGGAGCCCAATGCGGGGGCTGGATCCCAGGACCCCAGGAACATGAGTTGAGCCAAAGGCAGACGCTTAATTGACTGAGCCAGCCAGGCGCCCTGGCTTTGATGGCCTTTATGGCCCCCTTCGGTCTTCACCCTCAGGAAGTGTTCCCCCCCGCCCAGCAGCGCCACTCGCATCGTGGAGGTCTTGCCCTGGGTGTACTGTATGGTGAAGCCGTAGAAGATGGCTGTCAACACAAGCCGTGGCTTTAGTTTCTGATTCTGTACATTTGACTCTTTCTGCATATCATGGTAAGGGACAAGTTTAATAATTTGAGCTCTGTCTGGAAAACAGAAAACATGCTAGTTAAATTACAGAGAAATTTTAATATAGGGAATTGGTTGAACAGCCATTGAAGAACCAAAAAGAAAAACAGGAATGTTGAGGTAACACAGAGACCATAGACGCAGGCAGCAACCACCAGCAGCCCTGTGTCTGAAGAGGAGCTGACCTTGTGGGCCTGAGGCGGGGTGCTGCTTCTGCTGCCCCAGTAGCTCTGAGGGGATGCGATGCAGTTGATTCTGGAAGTACGGAAAGAAGCTGATGATTAGAACCAACTGTAGTTGGTTTGTTCTTAAACACTGAAGAGCTGATGGAGGCTGCCTGAGTGAAGGCCTGCTGCCAGAATAGCAGGCAGACAGGAAGGAGCCAGTGTTTTTTCCTCGCGCCCTCTGGTGTCCCTTTTTGTTCCTTACTGGCAGGACCTGAGGGGGAGCCAGCTGGCAGAGAAGCAGAAGTTAGCGCACTTCTGGACCGGCCATTACAGAACAGTGTGTGGCAGGGTGGGTTTGGAGGCAGCCAAGGGACGGTAGCTTTACGATTAGCTGCCGTCATGCCATCACAGCAAGCTTGAGATTCAGGTGGGAAGAATGACCTGTTAGCAAACCCCAAATGACCATTTCAGGTTGTATAGATGGAACAACCCAACCTCTTTCCCACTTCTTTGACCTGAAAGATTCCGAATATGTTTTCCTGACCGTTTCATTCTGGGCGGGCGAGAGTGGAGGCCAGCTTCTCTATAGATTCCAAAGGGCTCCTAGGAGGGGAACGGGAATATTGCTGTTTTCCCCTCTTTGACAGCTTTCTTTCTCCTGACCCCTTAAGGAGTACTGAATTCTCCAGAGTCTAGCTTGGCCATGAGGAAATAGCTTGGTGTGTGTTTCTTACCAGTTTTTAATAATAGTTCGTGAAGACCTGGGGACCCACTGCTGGCACAGTTCCTGAGTCATTGACGCTTTGTGTTGCCTTTCCTCTCAAGTACCTGATGATCCAGCAAACTCCATTTGTGCGCCGTCAAGTCCGCAAACTTCTGCTCTTCATCTGTGGGTCAAAGGAGAAGTACCGCCAGCTCCGGGATTTGCACACCCTGGACTCCCACGTGCGTGGGATCAAGAAGCTGCTGGAGGAACAGGGGATATTCCTCCGGGCAAGTGTGGTTACAGCCAGCTCAGGCTCTGCCTTGCAGTATGACACGCTCATCAGCCTGGTACGAAGGCCAAGGGGGCCGGTGGGGCAGGGAGAGGGCATGTGATGAGGCTCAGCCAGGTAGGCAATAGGTTGGAGTAGTACAGGCTTTTATATATTCAGAAAACGTCACAGCCACAGTTGAGCTCAGGGTGGACCCATATGCTGTATGTTAAGTGTAGTTGGCTTCAGGATCTGTGATTTCCCCTTCACCATTCCCTCTCCCACTTGGTAGTGGTTCCTCCATTATGAGGAGGAGTGGCTTGGGCTTCTTAACCTGTGTCATTGGCTCATACGGATAGGATCGACCTGGAATTTGCCAACCTCTGATTTTTGTCCTTGAATACTAAAGAAGTGATGTGTCTGAAGATAAATTGTTTGGACTTTGGGGGAGCAAACAGTATAATGCGTGGGAGCCTCTAGATGAGAACTTCTTTAGTATTATATACTCTTAAACTAATGTCTTTATTATTGTGCTTTCAGCAAAAAAACGTAAACTGGGAGGGGAGGAAGAAAAAAGTAAACTGCATTGTAGTTTCCCGTCATGGCCTATCTCTCTGGCTGTGTTACTGAGTGGTGTGAAGGGCCTCTGCAAACACAGGGCGATTGTGCGGTTAGGGGCTGAGAGGAGGAGGCTCACTAGACCTACAGTGTGTGGGCCTTGCTGGATCAGCAGCCTCGCACAGACCCTGCAAGGCAGCAGGTGTGGTACGGTGCGGGCTGCTTGGTGGTGGTACTGAGTTCTGGTGATTGGTTTCCATTTCAGATGGAGCACCTGAAGGCTTGTGCCGAGATTGCTGCCCAGCGAACCATCAACTGGCAGAAATTCTGCATCAAAGACGACTGTAAGCCGTGCAGCGACTTTCCGTGGCTGTTGTTCATTCATTCATCTCTTTGAGAACTGTGTATTGAGGACTGTTTATTGAGGCCAGGCAATGAACTGGGTGCCAGAGATGAGGCTCTGAACAAGACACCTAGATAGAACTTGGTCTAGCTGAGAAGACAAGTCAAAACTTCAGAGTGATAAGGGTCATAGATAGAATTTGGGGTGCTGTGGGGGCGCAGAGCAGGAGTCGCTGACCTCCAGATTGTGGAGGGAAAGCTGAAGAGGAGCCTGTGGCGTTTAGAGAATCATCTTAGTTGGAGAGGTGGGGGCTGTGAGCTGATCTTAGGTAGCTGTTAGGACGTTTGCCAGCTCATTCCTGCAGAGGGCGGGAGTTCTGGGCAACATCTGGCAGAGAGGACTCGGAATGCAGGCTGGTGGGGAGGGGGCGGTGCAGGCCTCGTGCAGACACGGCTCCTGCGACTGCACGGCTCCTGCGACGCGTCCGTCCAGTGCATTGGTCTCTGAGCTGAGCCCCCGTCTCCTCTGCCTGCAGCCGTCCTGTACTTCCTTCTCCAAGTCAGCTTCCTGGTGGACGAGGGGGTGTCCCCGGTGCTGCTGCAGCTGCTCTCCTGCGCCCTGTGCGGCAGCAAAGTCCTGGCCGCCCTGGCCGCCTCGGCCGGCTCCTCGAGTACCCCCTCCTCCGCAGCGCCTGTGGCTGCCAGCTCCGGACAGGCCCCGACGCAGTCCAAGTCGTCCACGAAGAAGAGCAAGAAGGAAGAAAAGGAAAAGGAGAAAGAGGGTGAGTGTCACTCTCTTGTCTTGGTGACCAGGGCGAGGTGTTCTCATTTCTTTTGGATCGCATGGCTTATGCTCCTCTTTGGAAAGGGCTTTTATTCCGATTTACTAGGACCTACAGCTCTGATGTCCTCCAGTGTCTTGTTTTGGTTTCATTGTCAGTTACACCTTGAACGTGTGGCTTCCCGTACCAAGGAAAGGTCAAAGTGCACTAAACGGTTTTAGTAAGCCGAGTTTGTATTTCTGTGGAATAATAAATGACAGTTGCCGTGTGGAGAGGTTGTCGGCGTCAAATGATGCTTATAAACGTGCCTCGTAAACTGTTAAATACTCTCCATATGGAAGCTATTTTAGCTGACTCCTTACTATGAGAAAGGCAAAAAGCCTTTCTACTTCACTGCTTTTCATGGTCCTTGCAGGCCTGGGATGGGTGATTGGGGGTGGGGAGCAGTGGAGGTGGTTTACATTCTCCCAATTAATTATTCAGCGAGCTGTTTTGGGTAGCAGACCTCTGAAGGGAAGCGCCTCAGTGTAAGGCCTGTGTCGGCACTTTAGCCTGTGCCTTTTTTGTAGCATTATTATCGCATGTCTCGTATGGGGCTGGCCTCTGTTCTCCAATAAACCAGTGAAAGTTGTTTTCAAATTAGAACCATTTAGTTGAAGAAACTCTTAGAAATGGACAGAATTCCCTCCCTCTCCATCTGGTGGCGCTGGCTGTAAGACCCTGGAGCACACTTCCTGTTCTCCAGTCCTCAGTTCTTCCCTGATCTTGCAGGTGAGAGCTCAGGCAGCCAGGAGGACCAGCTGTGCACAGCTCTGGTGAACCAGCTGAACAAATTTGCAGATAAGGAGACCTTGGTTCAGTTCCTGCGTTGCTTCCTGTTAGAGTCCAATTCTTCCTCGGTGCGCTGGCAGGCCCACTGTCTGACCCTGCATATCTACAGGTAGGGTCCCGGGCTCAGTTTTAGTGGTCTGCATGGGTCCAGGAGACGAGTGGTTGGTGTAGTTCCGTCTTGCTTTTGTGTTGTTACACACTCACGGTCACAGTGTCAGTATTTACATCAGCCTGGATCCTCTCGATATACAGATGTCTGATTATCTGCCTTTAGCCATTAATCTGATGTCACAAGCAAGAGATGATCGCTTTTCCTCTGAGGGGGCTATGTTTAGACGTTTGTAAAGTGACTGGGCTTGACTCTTTAGGCCACCTTCTGAAGATAGGAAAGGGCTGAGCTGCACCTGTTAGGATCTACTGTCGAAAGAGTGCAGAATGATTCGAAGTTAACCACTAGTTTATGGGAGATAGACATATCTACAGAAATAGTACCTGGGCCTTGTTTATAAATAAAAGGAGCCTCAGGTTTTCTACTGCTTGGTAACATGAATTGTCCTTTATCTACAGAAACTCTAGCAAATCTCAACAGGAACTCCTGCTAGATCTGATGTGGTCCATATGGCCAGAACTCCCAGCCTATGGTCGTAAGGCTGCCCAGTTTGTGGACCTACTAGGATATTTCTCCTTGAAAACCCCACAAACAGAGAAGAAGGTAACAATTGATGTATGGTCAGAGGAGCTAACTTGCCATATTTGGCCTTTTTTCCTCTTGTGTTAAGAACATTATGACCAGCCCGCATAAGGCGTGCATATGTGAAATCTCTTTAGATGTATGTTAAGCACAGGCACCATGTGTACCACACAGATAACGTACACTAACAAGTACAGGCTGAATTTGCCTTAGCCAGCAGGAGATCAGGTGGGGAGGGCAGTGCAACCCATTAAGGTTGCTTTTGGGGAGAAGGTGTCTCCCTGGTTTTCCTGGCAGCCCTGATGACATTCCTAGAAGTGTCTCTGCAGTTGGATAACTATTTTATGATTTCTCCATGGGAATAAAAATTACCTTCATCCACAGGGTCTGAAAGGATAGCTGTCACAAAGACTGGAAGCTTATAGGAGTTAGGCCCAGTTTTGCATGACTCTGCGTGGGGGCTGAGAAGCTTGGTACTTCTTGGGCAGTATCAGCTAGACAGCAGAAGACAAAAGTCTTTTCCAGTAAGACTTTCCCTTGGGTTTTAACTGTGGTCTTTTATTGACTTGTTTCAGTTGAAGGAATATTCTCAGAAGGCTGTGGAGATTCTGCGGACCCAAAACCATATTCTTACCAACCATCCCAACTCCAACATTTACAAGTGAGCTTGCTCTGCTTGCTCCCTGCTTGAAGCTCCAGCAGCAGTCCCAGTTGCTCTCTCCGCATCAGTTGGCTCTTACATAGGAATCGATATACCTCTGTCTAGTTGGTCTTTGAATCCCTCCCTCATAGTTGGGGCCTTGCACACATAGGGTACTCAAAATATAACTGCTGAATTAGCTTTTAGTAAGCAGTCATTTGAGAACGTCTCTAATTTTTGAGTGTCAAAGTCTAAATCAGATAAGATAAATTTACAGGAAATGGTTATATTAAAAAAAAACTTTTGAACAAGAGTATTTATTAAACAAGCAGTTGTTATTTCCCTGGTTTAATAGTGACTGTTCTTTTTTTTTTTCTTAAAGTTCATTGAGGTATAACTTATATACTACAAAATTCACCTATGTTAAGTTACAGCTCAATGATTTTTAGTAAATTTAATTGTGACTTTCCTTGGAGTCAAATTTTAATGTCACTTTTTAGGATTCTTCTGACCTCAGAACAGCTAGCTCAGAAATAGGAAACATCTAGGGTTGATTGGTTGACATTCACTTCCTGTGACTTCTAAGCCCTGTTGGGATTTCTCACTTTCTCCTGTGTTCTTACTAGGGTGGGGCTCGCTTTAGGGAATGTTGAGCCGTGGCTCATTCGTGGCTTCTTTGTGAAGCTCAGTGCTTTCTGTGATGAAGATTTCCTTATGCTGAGACTGGTTTCTTCCTTAGCACCTTGTCTGGCTTAGTGGAATTTGATGGCTATTACCTGGAGAGCGATCCCTGCCTGGTGTGTAATAATCCAGAGGTGCCATTTTGTGTAAGTGCTGTCTTTAACATGGGTGATCGTGAGGCTGGCAGGGCCAGGGGGTTTCTTGTTTCCAGAGATTGAGTGTGGCCACATAGGTGTTCGGTCACCAGTGGTATGAATGCTTACCTGCCACACTTACCACCTTAAATAGAAACTTCATCCATAGATGAAGAGTGGGTTATAGTGCTCAGTTTTGAAGAAGAGGAGGATGAGCCAGTGGCCTTGAACTGATACAATGTTTTGTGTGTACTCCTGTGTTTAGTATATCAAGCTGTCTTCCATTAAAGTGGACACGCGGTACACCACCACCCAGCAGGTTGTGAAGCTCATCGGCAGCCACACCATCAGTAAAGTGACCGTGAAAATTGGAGATCTGAAACGGACAAAGATGGTGCGGACCATCAACCTCTATTACAACAACCGAACTGTGCAGGCCATCGTGGAGTTGAAAAACAAGTACGGCTCTTCCAGACTTGGGGAGGGGCAGCTTATCAGGCTTAACACCAGTTGTTGGCTTTCATGGCTGGAATGGGGTGAAGCAGCACGTCCCTAGAGGCCTGGTATGTCCTCTTACCCACTTGGAGTCATGACTGAGGACAAGAGTGAAACGCTGTTCCTAAGGGTGTTGACAAAGGTTCTTCTAAAATCCTGTCCGATGGAGCCTGTGGGGTCTAAGGAAGCAATTCAACAGCCTGCCTCAGGAGGGGAAGCTGAGCGAGGGGACTTCAGGCTTCTCCTACCCATGTTAATGAGGGCAGTTCTAGTTTTATAGAACACCTGTGTTGGGGAGTAGTTGTTATTTCTTGGGTTAAGATGCTCTCTGCTCACGGCACAGACAGTATCAGGAAGCTTCTCTGGTACACAGTCCTTCCATTTCTGCATGGCCCCTTCCCTCTCTATCTGCCAGTGGTGGAGCTTTCTACCTCGTGTATCCCAGTGTCTGAATGGGGGCAGGTCGTATGTGGGCCAAAGAAGGCAGTGGCATGGGGTAGAATGTTGACTTCTGCAGACAGCACTCTTGTCGAAATCTCAGCGTTGCTGTTGGGCAGAGGATGTGGGGAGGTGGGGTTTGAATAGTAAATGCTGTTCTGCACAGAATGGAAGTACTGGTGGTATTCCGAGAGGCAGAGTACAGCTAGAGTTTACCACAGCAAACGGAGCTCCACCTGCAGGAAGTTTTCTTGAGGAGCAGTTCACACTGGTGATCTGCAAGTGGAAGCTGCTCACTGGGATATCCCACTCCCTTCTGGAGGAGGAGGGGGATTGAATTTTCTGTTGTGTAGAGTCAGTGCAGCAGCTGATGAAACTCTCTGACTCTGCTACAAGACCGTGGGTTCACACCCCGGCTCTACCACCTCTCTCTCGACATAGGAGAACTTGACAGCAGCCTTGCTTTCTTTAACTGTACAACGGAGATGAGCCCTCTCTCAGAGTGTTTTTAAAGGATTAGAATGAGTTGAGTTATGTAAAGTGCTGAGAACAGAGCCTAGTACATAGCGAGTGCCCAATAAATATTACCTGTAATTAACGTAATTCTAAATTATTCCATGCCTTTTCTTTTTCTGTCTCTACTTGTCACATGTTACATGGCACCTCTTGGGATTACGGGCTTCAGAGTGGCATACTTTTAGAGTAATGTCTTCCCTTGATACCTACTTCATTGTTTTTCTAGAATCTGAAAGAATTTTTTTTTTTTGAAGATTTTATTTATTTCTTAGAATGAGAGAGAGAGAGAGCATGAGAGCGGGGAGAGTCAGAGGGAGAAGCACACTCCCTGGTGAGCACAGAGCCCGGTGTGGGACTGGATCCTGGGACTCCGTGATCATGACTGAGCCAAAGGCAGTCGCTTAACCAACTGAGCCACCCAGACGCCCCTGAAAAAATTATTTTATATAACATCTTAAAGCACCTGTGTGTTATATCCTTTTTTATAGAGAGTATTTTAAAAATTAGGTTGCTGTTACTGGTCAGATCTCCTTATAGAGGAACCACTTCACTGCCTTAGAACGCATGGGGACAGTCTTGCTCTTCGTTTCCTCAGACCGCCCTCACCGAGGGCTATGTGGGTGGCCCTCAGGCCATCCCCTGCTCTGAGCTGCCACCATCTCTTCTAGGCCGGCCCGCTGGCACAAGGCCAAGAAGGTTCAGCTGACCCCTGGGCAGACAGAGGTGAAGATCGACCTGCCCCTGCCCATCGTGGCCTCCAACCTGATGATCGAGTTCGCGGACTTCTATGAGAACTACCAGGCCTCTACAGAGACGCTGCAGTGCCCGCGCTGCAGCGCCTCCGTTCCCGCCAACCCAGGGGTCTGCGGCAACTGCGGGGAGAATGTCTACCAGTGTCACAAGTGCAGGTGAGGGGGGGAGTGGCGCCCCGGCCAGGGCCACATATGTCCTTGTGTCCCCTGCAGGGGTCTCAGTGTGGGCAGTTTCAGTGTTTGCTGCCTTCATCATAATTGGAGGGTTATGGGTCTGTGGAGTCCAAGGCTAGAAGGTGGGGGCAGAAAGAATGGCACACGCGCCTGTCCCATGGTGTCTGTCTGTAGGTGGGGGGGTCCCTCGGTTTAGTTCCAGGTCTTCCTTTCTAGTTACCTGGTTGTGTTAGTCACCCTTGCCTCTTGTCATCCCGATACAGTTCCGGAGAATGCATGTGGCACTCACAGTCACCCTCCCCCACACCAGCCTCTGCTGCCCCCCGACCTAAACACTCTGGTTCTTCAGGTCTATCAACTACGATGAAAAGGATCCCTTCCTCTGCAACGCCTGTGGTTTCTGTAAATACGCTCGCTTTGACTTTATGCTGTATGCCAAGCCTTGCTGTGCCGTGGATCCCATTGAGAATGAAGAAGACCGGAAGAAGGTGAGGCTGGATTTGTCCTAGACTCTGGGCAGTGGCTTTGCTCTGAGCTTTGGGCAGCAGGGCTGGTAGAGGGCAGTATGCTCTTCCTTCTGTCCCGAGTCTTCCTCAAGTCAGCACTCTTTAGGGCCCGGCTTTCAGGTGGGAACAAATAATGGCATTGGCTATTTTGGAACTTGTGATTTACATAGGACTTCGGAGAAGTGTTGGTTGGCCATGAACTAGAATGTCTCCGGGGTTAGGTGACTTCAGATTTGGAAAGGCAGAAAGAAGTCGAATGAGTGCCTTGCATTTGTTCCACAGATGCTTCATATTACAGCTGTTGGCCTTTCTTCAGTGTCCACTTATCCAGGGGCTGGTTCTCATTCTGTGTGGTGTGGTGGGACTGGGGATTAGGTGACTGTCAAAAGTGGGGAGCTTTTGGGATTGCTGCTAGAAGCGGCTTAGGAACCAGGACAACATTTAGCTGTGGAGCCAGAAGGATGAAAGTTCCAGCCCTGGCTGTGCCTTTTAGTGCTCTGTGACCTAGTGTCAGTGATTTCTCTCAGCGTTGTATACTAATGTGTGTGCTGCGTTACATAGTACGTTGTATGTTACTACAAATAACACCCCGACACCACGGATTATTGTGAGGGATAGAAATAATGAATGTATGAAACACAGCCCCTGACCTGTAGGAAATGTTTCAGGAAATGGTTAGGAGTTGGGATCACTCAAGGAAGAGCCTTCACACATGCCCCTGTCTTTTCCTGCCAGGCTGTATCCAACATCAATACGCTTCTGGACAAAGCCGACCGAGTGTATCACCAGCTGATGGGACACCGGCCACAGCTGGAGAACCTGCTCTGTAAAGTGAACGAGGCAGCCCCCGAAAAGCCGCAGGTAACCCCAAGCTAGAGGGGCGTGTGGAGAGGGCTCTGGGTCAGAAGCAGGAGACTCACAGCATGCTTCTTGGGTTGCAGGACGACTCGGGGACGGCCGGGGGCATCAGCTCCACTTCAGCCAGCGTGAATCGGTACATCCTGCAGCTGGCTCAGGAGTACTGTGGGGATTGCAAGAACTCTTTCGATGAGCTCTCCAAAATCATCCAGGTAGAGAAATGGGAGCCACTCTAGAGTGTTCTGTCGAGTGTTCCCCAAGCTGTTTTCAGAGCAGTCCTGTTGCCCCCTGCCTCCAGCAGTTGGAGTCTTGAGTTTCCCTTGTCCGTTTGGCTGAAAAGGCAGGGTCTAGGTGGCTGCACCATATAACTTCTCTCCCACTGTGGCTTCTGGTGCTTGGCAGAGACCTGAATTTGTTCCAGAAGACCGAGGGTAGCAGATGATTATAGATCTGTTTTCCTTGGCCCATTCACAACCCATCTTTTAGTAGAGGGGTTGCTAGTTTTAAAAAACCGGGTGTCAGGTCTGTTCCCTTTTTTTCTGATATGCCATGTTTATAGGCTGGTAAGGGCAGGGCACACCAATGCCAGTCAACCAGGGTGGGCCGGGCAGCCAATGGAGCGTTACCGACCTGATCTCCATGGGACGCGGGAGGGTGGCCACAGACAAGCTGGGTCCTTGCCCCCCAGAATTGCCTTTGCTACATGGGCTTACATCTCTGATCGTTGTGTGTGTTCTTTATGAGACAGCATTACGTGGGAGTTCAGGACATGTGCCTGTGATCAGGGGCTGAGTTCTGCCTGTGCCACATGCCTTGGGCACACCAGCCCTCCTAAGCCTCAGCTTTCTGCTTCTCTAAAATGACAGTGAAGTATCTGATTGGTGGGGTCATTAGAAAGGTTAAATTTAAATAATGCACGTAAAGTGGTTTTTCAGACCAAAGCTGGTTTCCAGTTAATTTTCTCTTTCTTATTTTAACAGCTAATTTGTTTTTCTCTTATCCTTTTTTTTTCTTAGAAAGTCTTTGCTTCACGCAAAGAGTTGTTGGAATACGACCTGCAGCAGAGGGAAGCGGCCACCAAATCGTCCCGAACCTCTGTGCAGCCCACCTTCACCGCCAGCCAGTACCGGGCCTTATCTGTCCTGGGCTGTGGCCACACATCCTCCACCAAGTGCTACGGCTGCGCCTCCGCCGTCACAGAACATTGTATCACGCTGCTGCGGGCCCTGGCCACCAATCCGGCCCTGAGGCACATCCTGGTCTCCCAGGGGCTCATCCGGGAGCTCTTTGATTACAATCTTCGCCGGGGCTCTGCGGCCATGCGGGAGGAGGTCCGCCTGCTCATGTGCCTGCTGACTCGGTCAGAGCCTGCATCGGGACCGTTGGCCCAGTAACTCCTGCTAGCTCGGGGCTTGGTGGTAGCAGTGGTACTAGGAGCTTAGGGATGCAGAACGTGGCATTTGTCGCTGCTGGACAGGCTGGCTGACTTATTACGAGGGAGGAAGAGGGAGAGATGCCCAGGGTCTGGGTGAGCGAACTCCATGAGCATTTGAGACCAGGTTTCGTTGTAAATAGAATATTTGGCTTGTACTTCGTTGGTTCCAGTGAGGTTCCCTGAACAGAGTCTGGGTTCTGGGAGAGAGGAGAAAGGAGTAACCTGGCACTTGGGCTCCAGACTCACATGGAAGAGGCCAGTGGAGCAGTGGAGCCTAGAGATGATCGGCGTGTGATGTTCTGTGCCTTGAGCGTAGCTAACTTTTCTGAGCTGAGGTTTTCCTCATCTGAAAAACACTGATAATAGTAAATGCCTTGAAGACTTGTGGCGAGTGTGGAATGGAATAATTCCTGTGGGCGATAACTTGTATTTGTTGAGTACTTAGTATGTGCCGATGGAGTCACCAGAGCTGGTTTACTGAGTGTGTGGCAGAAGTTCCAGAACACGTTAGGTGATTGGTAACCGTTCCTTGCTCTGTTACTTGTTCACTCCCTCAGCAGTGTTTGTTGAGCGTCTGCTGAATGCCAGGCGCTGTTTGGACTCTGAGTGTGCAGTAGTAAGTGAAGCAGAGTCACTGCTTCCTGGGGCCTGCGGTCCAGGTGGGGAGCATGCAGACTTGCACAGTCTGGTGTCTGTCAGCAGATGCGATTGTGAAGAGAGGTACAGCGGGGGTGGCGCCCCGACTGTGGCAGGGATTGCTGCTGGGAGAAGATGGTCAGAGATCTCTGAGGGGTGATGTTGGAGGAGGCACGTGTGCCGTAAGGGGACGAGCCATGCAGATGTCTCAGCTGTGGCTGTGTGCGTAGGATGCGTCATCTGCAAGATCGAGAGGCAGGGCTGTGCCGGGGATGGTGGGGGAGCTGCCAGAGGCCTGTGTAGGTGGCGTGAAGGAGGCCACATGGGAAACGGGCAGGAGAACCAGGGGCTGCTGGGGTCCAGATCTTGGGCGGTCTTCTAGGCCATTGTGAGGACTTGGGGTTTTATTCAAAATGGGGTAGAAAGTGAGAAAGTGACCTGGTACAGTTTATGTTGTCATGACTAATACAGACGTTATTACAGTGGGGTGTCAGTAGGAAATGTGGGTACCTTGTGGGGGGTAAATTGGAGGCAGATGGAGAAGATGAGGAAAGTCTTGTGACCCATTCTGGCAGGGGACCGTCAGATTCAGAGGTTGGAGGATTCAGTGTCCTGGGCAGTGCCTAAGAGCCAGGAGATCTCCTGGCTGCTGGTCCTGCTCTCCCCTCAGTGACTGCTGTGGGAAACGTGGCTGCGGTGGGGACTCTGTCACAGACCCGGGTCTTGTGGGGCCAGTCTTGTGGTCAGGCCCCCGGGGAGGCCCTGGGCATTGAGTGCCTTTTCTCTGCGCTCCTTCAGGTGGGAAGGAGGGACACAGCCAGTGGTAGATAACAGGACTCCTATTTCTTTGCTTCTCCAGAGACAATCCGGAAGCCACCCAGCAAATGAACGACTTGATTATTGGCAAAGTCTCCACTGCCTTGAAGGGCCACTGGGCCAATCCCGATCTGGTGAGCAGGACAACCGCCTTTTGACTCCTTTCTCTCTCTCTTTCTGCATTCCCTCACTTTCTTTCCACCAGTGTCTCTGGGGTGGCTGGGGAGGGAGCAGCAGCCTGCAGAACTCTCACCCAGAATGACTGTCCCAGGTAGAGCTGGCCTCAGAGGGAGGAGAGAAACGTGTGGTTGGCCGGATGAAGGACAGGGGTCTCCATTCGTCCTTTCTCTCTTTCCTTCTTTCCTTCTTTCCTTCTTTCCTTCTTTCCTTCCTTCCTTCCTTCCTTCCTTCCTTCCTTCCTTCCTTCCTTCCTTCCTTTCTCTTCCTCTTTCTCTTCTTCCCCTTTTCCTTTTCCCTTTCCCTTTCCTTTCCCTTTTTTCTCTTTCTTTCTTTTTCTTCCTTCCTTCCTTCCTTCCTTCCTTCCTTCCTTCCTTCCTTCCTTCCTTCCTTTTTTTCTTTCTTCTTTTGAGATTTTATTTATTTGAGAGAGAGTGAGAGAGAGAGATCACAAGCAGGGGAGGGTGGGTAAAGGGAGAAGCAGACTCCCCACTGAGCAGGGAGGCTGATGCAGAACTTGATCCCAGGACTCTGGGATCATGACCCGAACTGAAGGTCAGGTCTGCTTAACTGAGCCACCCAGGCGCCCAACTCCTTTCTCTTTCTGGTGGTGCCACCGGGTACCAGACATCTTCGATTCGAGTTCCCTGAGCAGAGCTTGGATAAGCCCCAGTCCTGGGTCTCACTTGCAGACCCTCTTCTTCTCATGTCTCCTCCCGTTGGCCTTCTAGGCAAGCAGCCTTCAGTATGAAATGCTGTTGCTGACAGATTCCATCTCAAAGGAGGACAGCTGCTGGGAACTCCGGTTACGCTGTGGTGAGCTTGGGCCACATCTAGTTAGGAGCTTTTCAGAGAGGGGATAGGGGCTTCGGGTGCAATCCTAGCCACAGAGTTAGTAGGGTAGGGCAATCGTCATGGACAGCCTTGCTGGAGCCAGGTGCAAGGTGCTCTGTGACCACAACTCGGCCTGTCCTTCCTATCCCTAGCTCTCAGCCTTTTCCTCATGGCTGTGAACATTAAGACTCCTGTGGTTGTGGAGAACATTACCCTCATGTGCCTGAGGATCTTGCAGAAGCTGATTAAACCACCTGCTCCAACCAGCAAGAAGAACAAGGTATGCAGCGAGTCAGAGGGCAGGGCAGGGCGGCGGCCACCTCCCGCCCCGGCCAGCACAGTGTCCTGCCTTGTAAAGGTCTCTGCTATACCCTGCACTTAGCCTGCCCATGGCGGGGCACCAGCGCCTCCTTTGCCATGGTTCAGCAGACAGGAGTTGGGATTTTGAGAAGGAAGGTTTTTCAGAGGAAAGTCAGGAGTAAAATAAACGTGAAAATATAAGAGTTTAGAGCAAGGTGGTTTACTGGAGGGTTGTCTCTCCAGTCACATCAGAGGACTCGCAGCTCCCAGAAAGCACAGTGTTCTTTTCTGCCCCCGTGCCGTTGCCTGTGCAGCATTGCGCAGTGGTGAAGATCCAAGGCTCTGAAGCGGGCTTCTTGATTTCACATCCCAGCTCTTCTGTTTACTTGCCTTGTGACTTTGGGCAAGTTCTTAACTCAGGCTTCTCAGTTTGCCCGTCTCTGAGACGAGACCATACTGCAGTGAAGCGTTGTGAAGAATCAGTAATTGACCGGATCACATGCACCGAACACTGGCTCATGTTAGTCCTTAATGAATGCTGACTGCGGCTGCGTGCGATCTTCTCTGCGTAGGGTCTGCTCTCTCTGTGAGCTGCTGCTTAGAAGATCCAGTTCTCTGCTAGGCTGGCTGTGAGCTCCTTGAACCCAGGGACCTCAGTTTAGAAATATTTTTTAATGTCGAGAGCAGAGTGTAATATCTAGCAGATGATAGCCACTCAGTGAATCATTAAGTGAATGAGGAAAGCCAAGTTTTCTTTCTAAAATAAGCATAGCTGAGCCCCAGATTGATTTGCTTACTGCTTGTGGAAAACACCAGCCATAATTCTTCCTCTCGGCCATGACTGAGGCTCTCTGTCCCTTATCCCTCTGTGGTCCTTGGGCCATTTGACTCCTGCTCCATTTCCTGATGGAATCCTTTGATAGAAACAGAGTCTTCCATCATTGTAGGAAGGCTGCTTTCTGAGTGGTAAGCACTAGGGAGGAAGCTGGATCCTAAGGGTTGACCACATTTCCTTTGACTCCCACCTTCCTAGACAAAGGCAGGGCTGAGGGTACCCCTCTTCCTTCCCTTTGATGAGGTTTATTTCCCCTCAGAGCTCGTTCTTAGCAGATAAAATCAGTCCTTGATTGAAGAGAAAGCCCATCCACACATAACCATCACTTTTTCCTGAGTGAGGCAGCAGAGTTGCGTACCTTCTGAGCACTGGAGCCCCGGGTCAGTGTTCACGCTGTGCTTAGTTTTAGCCCAGAGAAAGCAGCAGTTCTCAAGATTTGGGCTCCCAGATGCCTGGGTATTTTCCAGACTCCTGGGGAATCTGTGAGGTCGAGGTTGGTTCATAATCCTCCTACGACCCTGTTTGCCCCTTGCGGTCTGGCGCCATTGGTGCTGATGGTGCACAGTCACCGGTGGGTGAGGCCGCCGGGGCCCCAGTGGGAAAGGCAGTGGCTCCCAGCTGCCCTCCTAGCCTGGCTCCCCACTGCCGTGCACTGTGACTCAGGGGCACCCTTGAAGTAGCAGAAGTGAATATTAGTAAATCTTGACTCTGGGGTACTCGTGTTTTGAATAGTCGGCGTGACAGTGTGGAAGCACACAGAAGCACTCCTGCCGCATGCCGAAATGTGGTGCTCGTCTTGAGAAGCTCGTGAGTGATGGCTTCAGGTGTAGGCTGAGCCCCACACTCTCCGTACAGAGCCCCTGCGTGCTTGGGAAAATGCGCGCCAGGCCACTTGTGGTTATTCAGAATCGGGGGTTTGGCAGACATTTTCTTGAGAAATGAATGAAGCAGGCCTGTCATGTCCAGAGGAATTGACATAACTCAGTGAGCCAGTATTTTCCGAGTGACCAGCACATGCTACAGAATCATACATGGGTAACAGATGAGTTTTAGTGTAATGGACTATGAGAAGTTTATCCATTGATTTCACCAGTAACTTACTGAAAGTATCAAAGAAAGAAACCTGCAATTAAGTGAGAAGACTGTTAAAACATTGTTCTATTTTCCAGCTATGTATCTGTGTGCAGCTGGGTGTTTTTCACGACCTTAACCCGAACAACATCTCCCAACAGTTTGAACACAGAAGCAGGTTGGGGAGTCCGGCTGTCTTATTAAGATAGTCATTAAGCAAATTTTCAAAAACATGAACTAGTGCTACTCCTTTATTTTTTATTTTTTTTTAAAGATTTTATTTATTTTTTGGACAGAGAGGGACACAGCGAGAGAGGGAAAACCAGCAGGGGGAGTGGGGGAGGGAGAAGCAGGCTTCCCGCCGAGCAGAGACCCCGATGCGGGGCTCGGTCCCGGGACCCTGGGATCATGACCTGAGCCAAAGGTAGACGCTTAACAACTGAGCCACCCAGGCGCCCCAATGTGCCACTCCTTTAGGTGATTTTTTATTTTGGAAACCTAAAAAATGTCATTTAGGTAAATAGGTAGTGGATTTATTCTTATTTTAAGATGAAATCAGTAAATATTTTAAGAATTTCTCATGCTTAATTTTTAACATGGTAAATATTGATAGATAGAACCACACGTACAAAAGCTATTTAGGGTCCTCAGTAATTTATTTATTTATTTATTTATTTATTTATTTATTTATTTATTTTTAAAAGATTTTATTTATTCATTTGACAAAGATAGAGACAGCCAGCGAGAGAGGGAACACAAGCAGGGGGAGTGGGAGAGGAAGAAGCAAGCTCATAGCGGAGGAGCCTGATGTGGGGCTCGATCCCACAACGCCGGGATCATGCCCTGAGCTGAAGGCAGATGCTTAACCACTGTGCCACCCAGGCGCCCCTCAGTAATTTTTTTAAAGAGTGTAGAGGAGGAGTCCTGAGGCCAAAAAGCTTGAGAATGGCTGGCTTAGACTGCTCTGTGGGTCTCTCTGCTGTCCACATTAGTTCTGTTCAGTAATGGCTCTTAAAATTCTGGAGAGTGCCCAGGGACTCCTTGAGGATTTACATTTAGGAAACTGAGTCAGGCTTGGGATAGGAACTGGCGTTTGAGGCCATAGGATGGTCTGTAGGAAGCCAGCTGCATCTTACCCTGCAGAGTCAAAGCAGTGACCATAAGCCCAGTGTGCAGATGCTGCTGCTAGCAAAATTGGGCCAAAACGTTTTAACAGGAACACATATTGGGGCCTAACTGCTACGAATGTTGATCCTTCTAATCTTGCTTTTGCGTATGTTCCTCTGGGGCCTCCGTGCCATTGTATTGGAGCCCAGCTCAGGTGTGCTCTGAAGCTCCCCACCCTGTTTGGCTTTCCCCCTGCAGGATGTCCCTGTCGAGGCCCTCACCACAGTTAAGCCATACTGCAATGAGATCCATGCCCAGGCTCAGCTGTGGCTCAAGAGGGACCCCAAAGCATCCTACGAAGCCTGGAAGAAATGTCTTCCGATCAGAGGTGTGTCTGTCTCTTCAAGCCTGGGGTAGTCAGGGCCTCTTACCTTGTCCTGACAGCCCTGCATTCCCCCCTTTCTGTCACTTCCTTTTCCTTACCCCTTGCTGGACCCCTGTGTCTGCCAGGGATAGATGGCAACGGGAAGTCCCCCAGCAAGTCAGAGCTCCGCCACCTCTATTTGACCGAGAAGTACGTGTGGAGGTGGAAGCAGTTCCTGAGTCGTCGCGGGAAGAGGACCCCCCCCTTGGATCTCAAACTGGGTCATAACAACTGGCTGCGGCAAGTGAGTGACCCCCTCCTTGGCCCTCTCTCCACTGCCCTGGCCCCAGGTGCCAAGCACTGCGTTTCTGTTCCTCCCCACGTGTCTGCTCTGCTTTTGCCTCCTTCCAGGTGGGAAGCGGAGGGAGGTTGTTGGTGCAGCCCCCAGGTGGTAAACTGGTCAAGACAGGATTTTTCTGTGCTTTCCTCATCAAGCTGGTGTGCTTGCCACTCTCCCTGGCCACTCACCAGAACTAAGCCTCGGTGCCACCCTCCCTTTTTCTCCTCCTGTCATCCCTACCTCCTGCTGTCCTCCCCTTCTTCATTCTAGCGAACATTGTGAAGGATTAAAGTAATTAAGGGCATCCATTGGTCCATGAGAAAGACACTGTTCGGTATAAGCATTAGCCTGTAGCTCTCCCCAGACTCGAGTTAATAGAAATTTGTGCTGAGGAAAATACATGCTGCCTTGGTTTCCTAGCTCAGTCATCTTAGGCGTGTTCTCCAGATTGCCTGGGGGAGAAACTTTCCATGAAATAGAGCGGCCTCGGTTGCATCTGGCATTAGCTGGTGGTTTTCACCTTTAACCTTTCCCTGGAGAGGTGCCCAGAGGCCTTCTGGAAGGCTGGGACAGGACTGCCCTGCTGGGGGCCTGGCGGGACCGGCCGTCACCTGAGCCGGGGCTTCTCTCCTGTGTTCCACAGGTGCTCTTCACCCCGGCGACGCAGGCAGCGCGGCAGGCGGCCTGCACCATCGTGGAAGCTCTCGCCACCATTCCCAGCCGCAAGCAGCAGGTCCTCGACCTCCTCACCAGGTACCGCTCAGGCTTCATCTGGGCCCGGCCTTCCCCTGTTCCTCGGGGAATCAGTAGGTCAGGGTGATGGAGGGCACACCTGGGCTCTGTACGCACACCATGCTGCGTACAAGAGCACAGAAACAGGAAAGGCCGAGAAGCTGAGCGGTCGTGCTGGTGGCGGTAGCGGAGCAGCGGTGCCAGCAGCTCGCGGTGGAGGTCTGACGAGCGTGTAGACGCGTGCGGCCCGCACCATCTCATCTCACTTTCATGGCGGCCTGCGCTGGCCGCGGCTGGGGGGCTGGTCCGCTGAAGGCAGGGATTGCCTTCAGTACCACGCCATCAGCCACTGAGCTCTGTGGTACACTTGCCTTCTTCTCGAGCCGCTCAAAACCACAGTCTCGCTGCCCAGATAAGCACCATTGCATCTTGGTGCCGGTTGGTTCACTGCACCATGCTCTTGTTGGGTGCACCGGTTGTCCCCACGTGTGGGGACTTCCCAAGGGAGACGTTGGGGGTTTTCTCAGGTGCCCAGAAGGAAGGAGGAGCCCAGGACAGCAGAGGACGTGAGGTGGGGGAGCAGGGGGGGACTGCTGGAGCCCCTGGAGCTGTGTTCTCACGGTGCCCTGTCTCTCTCGGGGCAGCTACCTGGACGAGCTGAGCATAGCTGGCGAGTGTGCCGCCGAGTACTTGGCTCTCTACCAGAAGCTCATCACTTCAGCCCACTGGAAAGTCTACCTGGCAGCTCGGGGAGTTCTGCCCTATGTGGGCAACCTCATCACCAAGGTAGCCGCCCCCTGCCCGGGAGAGTCCTTCCCCCATTCTGCTCTCACCACAGTCCCTTGACGTAGAGCTTGTGCTACTCTTCTTTGTAGAGAAGAAATATTTCTTGAAAAAATTGATCTTTGTGGCCCTGTGTATCATAAGGAGGTAGCAAGCTGCTGGGGGCATTTCGGCCATTCTGAGTCTTTAAGCCATCCCTTAACGTCATTGCCACTGTCCTTGGCTTCTTAGGAGTTCTGCAGAGGTTCTCATGGGAATCGGGGTGATGCAGGGGTGACTACATCAAGGGGTCATTGGAATAGAATGCTGACTGCAGAGTGCTTGCTGTTATGGGCTGCTGGACCACACCTAGAGGGGGCCGATGTCATCAGCAGTGCTATCACTAACTGTGCCTGTCGTCCCATGTAGGAAATCGCCCGCTTGCTGGCCCTGGAGGAGGCCACCTTGAGCACTGACCTGCAGCAGGGCTACGCCCTCAAAAGTCTTACAGGTAGACGTAGCCGCCAAGCCCTTTAGGCACCCTGGGTCTAGTTTGTGGGCTGACCTTAGTCCCTGGGGTGTGGAGGTTGACTCTGTTCGCTCTTGTGTTGACTCAGTACATATGTAAGCTCTGCATGTGCCTCTCGGGTGGGTTTATGTCTTTGAGCTGCTGTTCACCGTTGACCAGTTCACTTCCTTGAGCGCCTGCTCTGTGCTCGGAAGTTGCTTTGGAGTTGCTCATAACCTTTGGAAGATATGGACCTTCCTTGCCTTCGTTCTCATTCACAGCCCTCGCAGTAGTTTTTTCCTGTCCCTACAGGCCTTCTTTCCTCCTTTGTCGAGGTGGAGTCCATCAAAAGACACTTTAAGAGTCGCTTGGTAGGTACTGTGCTGAATGGGTACCTGTGCTTGCGAAAGCTGGTGGTGCAGAGGACTAAGCTCATTGACGAGACCCAGGACATGCTGCTGGAGATGCTGGAGGACATGACCACAGGTAGCACCGCCCAGCGGCCCGAGCCGGGGGCGCCCTTCCTGCTGGGGCACAGTAGCAGGCATCTTTCCACATTCAAGGGGAGAGCACAACAAGCTCTGGTTCTTGGAACTGTAAAATTCCAGAGCTGGGCTCAGTCAATTTAGACATTTTATTTATTAGTTTGTTGATGGGGGTGGGGGCGCCTGCACAAGCAGGCAGAGCGGCAGGCAGAGGGAGAGGGAGAAGTAGGCTCTCCACTGAGCAGGGAGCCTGATGCAGGGCTCTATCTCAGCACCCTGGGATCTTGACCTGAGCCAGAGGCAGGTGCTTATCCGACTGAGCCACCCAGGCGCCCCCTGTTTAGACATTTTATATTAAGCTCATAGAACAGAAGGAAGTATATGTCTTCAGATCGGTGTCTTTCGCTGGTTCTGGAAAATTCTCCACTGTCATTTCCTCAGTTGCCTTTGCCCCAGTCTGTCATCCTTGTGAAACCCGCTCTCTCCTCCGTCTCTCTTTACTGCTCTGTCATGGGGCCCATCTCACCATCTCTTTATGCCGACTCTTGGGGGTTTGTTTAGTTCTTTCATTTAGTTCATTAGTTTTTTCTTCAGTGTGTTAGCTCTTTAGTCTAACTGTTGAGTCCTCGTGGTTCTCTATACGTTTTATAGTCTCTTGTTTTTCACTCACTGTTCCCATTTCTCTTGTAGTTTGCAAACATAGCAAACATTTCTGTGTCTGGTAATTCTAAGGCTGGAAATATTTATCCATTTGATTTTGCTGTTATTCCACCTCTTGCTTCTGGTGCCTTAAATTTTTTTGTATTTTGTGATTTTTGACTCTGAGCTCTGAACTCACGTTTCAAGGCTTTATCTTGGAAATTCTTTTTTTTTTTTTAAGATTTTTTTTTAAAAAATTACTTTTATTTTAGAGAGAGAGTGAGGGGGGAGGGGCAGAGAGAAGAGGGAGAGAGGCAGACTCCCTGCTGAGTGCCAGAGCCTGACATGGGGTTTGATCTCAGGACCCTGAGATCACGACCTGAGCTGAAACCAAGTCACTTAACTGACTGAGCCACCCAGGCGCCCCACAGTTAGACCCTTTTGAAGCATATGTGTGCCTTTTCCTGTGACTTGAAGTTGTCTCTTTGGCTTGTAGAGGGCAGTCCAGCTAATCATTTTAAGACTGAAGCTTAAAGCTATAAGTTCCCTTTGATTTGCCTGGAATACAGTTAGGGTTATTATTTGACATTTTGGAGTACTTGTCTTGGGCAGGAGCATGCTAGCTTGAATAAAGCATAGTTCCTGTTCTTAAGGAGGTGATCACTCAGAGAGGAAGCAGGAGGTGTGCACAGTTCACCGTGGTGCACCGTGTAGACTTGGGTGCTGGGCCTTTCAAATGGAATGTGGTCTGAGCATCAGATCAGTCAGCTTCCAGTTTCCAGCTGAAATACTGATACTGCCAGGTAGGGCCTTTGAAAATTTGCCAGGAAGAAAGAACCTGTTGGTGACTGTGCTTCACGTAAAGTCTCATCGGGGTTTGTGTGTGTGAAGCTCTCTCCTAACTGACGTGGCCACTGATTTCTGGCAGGTACAGAATCGGAAACCAAGGCCTTCATGGCTGTGTGCATTGAGACAGCCAAGCGCTACAGCCTGGACGACTACCGCACGCCCGTCTTCATCTTCGAGAGGCTCTGCAGCATCATTTATCCCGTAAGCAGTGCTTCTGCCTGCGCCTCCGGGGTGTCTGTGCGCACTGTTCTGCCAGGGAGCCTTTCAGTCTCGGGCGGTCTGACCAGCTGTGGGCCGTTCAGTCTACATTTTAGAAAGCTGCACTGACAACACAGAGGCAGTCTCCTAATTTTCCTGCTTCTGATGATGGGAAATCCGATGACCTTCCTTGGTCTTATTTCCTGTAGATTTCAGGTCTAGATCGGTCTTAAAAATGGGGTCTGACCTCCCTTTGCTAAGATCCTGTTGCCTTAGCCATTCAGTATGGTATGAAAGAAGCAGTATGGAGCTAGAGTGAGAAGAAGTGCTCACTCTCTTCCTTCTTGTATTTGGTATGCGCACGCACACACACACACACACACACACACGAGTGTGTGTGTGTGTGTGTGTGTGTGTTTCCCTCGCCTAGCTATGCAAGAGTATGGTCTGTCCCAAAGATGAAGGCTGAAAAACACCAGCATCGTCAGTTAATGATGAGAACTCTTTAGGGTTAGGCACACCTGAGCGTTACATAATAGAAAGACTCTCTCCTGGACATGGGGGTCATCAGTGGCAGAGTCGTCCAGCCGCAGATGGGTTAGCATCACTTGAATGAGCAGGAGGAAGGTCCCCTCCCCTTGGTTCAGTAACACGGCTTTGATACGTTGCCCATGTGCTGATTGTGGTAGGCTCTCTCTCCTCCTCCACCCTTGAGTGTCAGAGGAGATGGCTTGATATTGAACACTATTTGAAGTGTATTTGGAATCAGTTCTTAGTTTCCTATCGTTTATGTCTTAAAATGTGTAAGGAGCTGGATGAGTTTGTGTTTCCCTCAGTGTCCATGGAACAAAGGAAGATGGTCTAAATCTGAAAGGCCTCTGCCATCCCTCTATGATGTTTTTATGCCATTCCTGCCAACGCATCCTTCTCTCTGTCCTTTAGGAGGAGAATGAAGTCACTGAATTTTTTGTGACCCTGGAGAAGGACCCCCAACAAGAAGACTTCTTACAGGGCAGGATGCCCGGAAACCCATATAGCAGCAATGAGCCAGGCATCGGGCCACTTATGAGGGATATAAAAAACAAGATTTGCCAGGACTGTGACTTGGTGGCTCTCCTGGAGGACGACAGTGGGATGGAGGTAACAAGCATAGGATGTTTCCGCCATGGTTAAGAACTGGGACTGGGGTCACATCCAGGCTTCCCCTACTTAGTAGCTGGTTAACCTTGGGCAGGTAGCTTGCTTCAGCTTCCTCCTCTATAAATGGGGCCAGTGGTTCTCCACCTACGTACCTTACCTGATGTTAAGGTTAATTACTTGTAAGGGCTCTGCCCAGTGCTTGGCATGTAGTAAGCAAATGGTTAGTGGCTATTGCTTGCCTCGGAGTAGGAGTTATTGTTCTTGTTGCTCCGACAGAGACTCCCCAGGGATTCCAAGTTAATTGAGCTTCCTAAAACTGGCACAGCGGCCCTTGTGCAGATTTCTGGCCCTGTATCTGGTACCTTGTAGCAGACGACCTCCAGGGTCTGGCCTTGTCATCTAGGGGTGGAAAGCATGTTGGGGCAAATAGAGAAAATGGTTTTTCTGGCAGAGCCTGAGAGGGACTCTGGGTAGGAGGTGGTCCTCAGCAGTGGTTTCTAACCTGGAGTCGCGGTTTGGGTTAAGGTGTGTTTGTAGCTTCTGAAATTGTGTCCCAGATTCTGCGTGTTGTGCACACACGTGCAGTTTTTGGAGTCGGGGAGTTGATGGGTCCAGAACACAAAAATGATGAGTTACGAACCACTGCCATGAAGGGCCCTTTGATCTTGAAATGTACTTGTCTTATAATTATTTGGAATAACAGCCTCATCTCCTCTGCTGTTCAGCTTCTAGTGAACAATAAAATCATTAGTTTGGACCTTCCCGTGGCCGAGGTTTACAAGAAGGTCTGGTGTACCACGAATGAGGTATGTGCTTGTTTTCTTGCTTGGAGGTGGGGTTTTACTTTTCTGACTTAGCATACTTGAACTGGAGGGAGCCGTTGTTAATTATCACCACCCAGCTGGTAACCGCGCTTCCGCAGCCGGCCTTCCCTCTTCGTGGTCATGGAGAAAACCAGTTGTCTTGTCCTCCTTTTGAGGCATCTGACCAGAGGTAGAAGGGCTTCAGGGGAGAATGAGCGCTTTGGCTGTGTGCAGCCGGGCTGGGTAGTGTCGGAGGAAGCGTGTGATGGGGGTTCTTGCTGTCTTGTACCCTTTATACTCGGGCACCTCTGGACCGACATGAACTCTCTGCTTTGAGGGACCTGCTCACTTGGAACATTTTCCAGTGGCAGCATCAAGGACCGAGCATGGTCCCTGTGTTACTAGCTGGGGAATTGAGACGCAAACAGGCAGTTCTTGAGGGGAAAGGGAAGTGAAGGAAACATGGCACTCTGGTTGTTTGGCCCCCTCAATACTATTTGACCTCTCCTAAGGGTCTCAGATATTCTGCTTCTCCTCTCCCTCCTCTTTCCCTGCCCCCCCTCCCCTGTTCCTTCCTTTCCTCTTCCTCCCTTTCCTCTTCCTCCATTTCTTTCCTTCCTTCCCTTTTCTTCCCATCCCTTTGTTAGGGGGAATTTTTAGTCAGTGAGTCAAACAAGTAATTGAAGTATGGCGAGCCAGTGTGCCATTGAAGCATGGTAGACTTTCTGTATTGAGTCCCACGTAATTCTGGAGAGTTTAAGACCCTACGTTGGTATTGTCTACTAGTATGTTTTGGCCTTCAATCTGTCACATATTTTTGCTTGTCTCCTTTCTGTTCTCCTGCTATGCTGGGAGTCCTGGTCAGTGGGTACTGTCAGTGGCAGAGGTCCACACAGAAGATTGCCACATCCAATGATCTTGTCCTTGGCACTTGACATCAAAACAGAATGGTACAGATTTGATCCCTGGTACAGAAAACATAAAGAGCTTATATGGCTACCCTTAGAAATGGTGGTATGGAACCCAAAGAGCATCCATAGGCAGCTTCCCTTTGGAACCACGAGGCAAGGTAGAAGTGGATGGTCACTGCCTTTCACATTAGCACTCAGTCCACCTAGGGGTTCTTCTGGCAAAGTCCAGAGTTTATGGTACCTTTTTATCAGGGCCTTCATTGACTTGCCTTTTTACTCTACCCTTCTGTTTCCCTGAGAAACAGCCTGTCTCCTTAGCTGCTGACTAGAGCCTGTTGTGTTTTCTTCTTGTTTTTGAAGATTTTATTTATTTATTTGAGAGAGAGAGAGCGAGAGCAAGGGAGAGCAAGCGCAGAGAGAGCAAGGGAGAGCAAGCACGTGAGCGGGGGGAGGGGCAGAGGGAGACAGAATCTCAGCCATACTCCATGCAGAGCACGGAGCCTGACACGGGGCTTGATCTCACGACTCTGAGATCATGACACGAGTCGAAATCAAGAGTTGGGTTAGGCGCCCCAAGCCCATTCTGTTTTTTGTGTCTCTGTTTCTGTCCTCGTTCTCTGGCTGTTCTGACTCTAAGTTCCCATTGGGTTCCCAGAGCTGGAAATACTTCTGCAAGTGGCCTGTCTGACAGGTTCTCTCCCACGAGTGTTTCCTTTCCTGAAGCTGAGCATGGGCTTAGAGGCAGGCCACTTGAATTAATGTGGTACCTGCTGTTCAACTTCATTTCATACAGGGTGACTTCAGACCCCTGCTTCTTACCTCCAAAGTGAGAATAATGTAGATGGGAGAGTGTCTAACTTAGTACCTGGTGTATAATGATGACCTGTCACAATCCTCCGATCTAGTAAAGTTTGCAAAAGACTTCTTTTTAATCGTTCCATCAAGTTAGAGGTTTTAACTTCAGTAACTTTGGAAGAGCTTGTTATATGGTTATGCGAAGACCTCAGGATTGGATTATGCTCTTGCTTTTGATTCCTGAGTGTTAAATCAGAGCTCTTTGATCTGATTGATCTTGCTTGTCCTGATTCTTTGGGAAGTAGTCCCCATTGGTTAGAATTTGTGCTCCCGAAGGAGGCACAGGCTTGGAATTTTCCAGTGCTTATCACTGGATAACTCTGAAAAGCTGCTTAACCTGGTGTAAGAGGATGATGTGAAGTGCTCTGTTAGCAGAGAACTTAGCACAGAGTGAAACACTCAGTACATAGTAGTGATCGTAGTTGTTACGTACACTTCCGATTGTGTTTATAAAATGCTTCACACAACTCCTGGCCTGTAACGTAGTAGACACTACGTAAGGTTAGCTTCCTTTCCCCTATGTGAGTTGCAGCACACTTGGACTCTAGATGTTGTGGTTAAGATCTTGAGAGAAATAGAAGAATGAGGGCAGGTGTTGAGTCCTTTGCATTTCCTGGGCCTGTTTACAAGCACCTTTGTCCACCTGCCTCTGCTCAGGGAGAGCCCATGAGGATTGTTTACCGCATGCGCGGGCTGTTGGGCGACGCCACCGAGGAGTTTATCGAGTCCCTGGATTCCACCACAGGTAGGCCCTTCCCACAGACACTGCTGCGCGTTGGGAGTGAGTGGTTCATGTCCTGGGATGTAGGGGTGTTCTGAACACACACTCTCCTGGAGCTCTGATCGGAATTGACGGGAGATGACTTCTCCAGCTGAGGAAAAGTGCAGGCATCTATGGCCTGATTCAGACCCCTTGGGAGTAAAACAACAACAACAGACTTGGGGAATAAAGTGCCATTAGCAACAAACTTGAGTTCAGATTTATTTTTAGCTTAGGTTTATTTGGGTTTTTTTGTTTGTTTATTTGGGGTTTTTTTGGTGGGAGTGGTTGCAGGGCTTGTATTTTCACATATTTGAGTAAATAATTGTAATTGGCTTTAGTCTCATAGTTTAATATCCAGTATTGATTCCCTTCTATTGTTATGCTTTTCTTGGAGATACAAAAGAGGGAACTAGCTGTCAACCTGGAAGAGGATTATCTGTTTTCTTTCCATCCTTCCCTTCCCTTCCATTTCTGTTTGGCTTCCCTCCTCCCTCAGATGAAGAAGAAGATGAAGAGGAAGTGTATAAGATGGCTGGTGTGATGGCGCAGTGTGGGGGCCTGGAGTGCATGCTCAACAGGCTGGCCGGGATCAAAGATTTCAAGCAGGGACGCCACCTTCTCACCGTGAGTTGGGGGCAACAAAGTGGGATCAGTCCTCTGCTTTGAGAGCGGCCCCTATGGAGGGAAGCTTGTGGCCACTGTGTGATGGAACCCTAGAGGGCGGCATAGTGCCACAACCTAGGGCCTGGCAGCCTCCCCGAGCCCTCTGTCCCCTAGGGTGTCCTGTGTGTCAACCCCCCGCCCCCCCCCCGCNAGCCAGTGCACTGGCAGCCGTTGGCCACATCTCTTCAGTCACCTGTGGAGCCAGTGCCTGCCCGTCTTTCCCTGCAAAACTTACTCGAGTCCATTATTATTACTGTTGCTTTTTAAATTGATTTTCTAGGTAGGTCTTTCATTTTTTTGGTAGGATCTTGTTTGGGTTTTCATCCGTCTGTCTCCTAAGGAGTAGAGGATCCCAAAGGCACCATAAATATTACTCTTATTTTTAGCTCCAGAGGATATGAGAACGTGTATTATTATAATCATGTTTTAAATGACCTATGTGAGGAATTTTTTAAAAAAAAAGCATTAAAAGAATTAAAATCTGAAAAATGTAAAACCCCATATATCAATAAAGAAAAAGTGTTACTTGAAAACTAACTAACTAACTAACTTACATGGTTCTGAGCTCCCACAGGCCATGAATTTTGGGATCTTTCTGTTTACTGTTAGAGTCTGAGTTAGTACTGGAATTTCCCTGAGACAACAGAGTGTCACCCGTTCCACTAGGAATTGGTGTCATTGCTATAGTTTTAGAGATGGTAGAGATGCCAAGCCCACATGGGCTATTGCCAGAGAACATTGCTATTTAAAAAGCTGGTCTGGGGGCGCCTGGGTGGCACAGCGGTTGAGCATCTGCCTTTGGCTCAGGGCGTGATCCCGGCGTTGTGGGATCGAGCCCCACATCAGGCTCCTCTGCTGTGGGCCTGCTTCTTCCTCTCCCACTCCCCCTGCTTGTGTTCCCTCTCTCTCTGGCTGTCTCTGTCTCTGTCAAATAAACAAATAAAAAATCTTAAAAAATAAAAAATAAAAAATAAATAAAATGCCGGTCTGGCCAGAGATCCTCCCCACCTTACCATGTCTCCTCAGGAAACACTTTTTCTTACTGTTCCCTGCAGTTCAGGAAGAGTACCTACTGATTGTACATGACCCCTCTCAGACATTTCTTTCTTGCTTATCCCTACGTTTTATACTGTGCGATGGCCTCTTGGATTTTGACTGACTTTTCTTGGCAGGTGCTCCTGAAGTTGTTCAGTTACTGTGTGAAGGTGAAAGTCAACCGACAGCAGCTGGTGAAGCTGGAAATGAACACCTTGAACGTCATGCTGGGGACCCTAAACCTGGTAAGGAGTATGGGCCGCAGACAATAGAGTGAACCTCAGAAGTCTTGGGGTGGGGAGGGGCATGTCACCTCTGAGCTCAGATGAAATGGGTTTGTGGCCCTTTTAAAACCTTTTATTTCTGTCTGACTGGCGTCAAGGCATGGATCGTTTAAATTGTCTCTTTTCCTGCTGGCTCACCTTTGTGCTGCTGCCAGGACATGCAAGAACTTTCCCGGTTCCTTTCCTGAATTCAGATCAGAGATAAGAGGAGGTTAGTCTATGAAACAGTCCAGACTGCACAGCGTTGGAGAAGTAATGCTAGTGTCCTCGGGACAACCAAGATAGAGATCTGGAACATCATGATTTCATTGTCTGCAAAAGTCTACACACTTGTCTGTCTCTCTCTCAACACACACACACACACACGTCTCTGGCAAGAAGACCATGAAGGACATTGGTGAGGAACAGATCCCATCAGCAATGAGTGGTTGTAGTTTTATTCCCACAGTAACTGGGTCGTCTCCTACAGGCCCTGGTAGCTGAGCAAGAAAGCAAGGACAGTGGTGGTGCAGCTGTGGCCGAACAGGTGCTTAGCATCATGGAGATCATTCTGGATGAATCCAACGCTGAGCCCCTGAACGAGGACAAGGTGCGTGGGGCCAGTCTCTCTGCAGACACAGGGAGTACATACTGTATCTCGTTGCCAGCAGCAGGCTTGTTTATGTGTCCAGTTGTGTCCACCAAGAATGATTGAACTCACGTGCTCTGGTCATAGAAATGACAGAGCTCAGCTAATGGTGACATGATGGCATTGAAGCCTGAAGTCTGTGGATTTGGAGGAAACAAAGCCGCTAAGGATATTCTTTCACTCACAAGCTGCTCACTAATGGAATGCTGGCATGTTCCAGTTGATAGACCGGGCCTTAGCCCAGCCCCTCATTGTCCACTTGAGGGAACTCCAAGCCCAGAGAAGTAAAGGGAGCTGTTCAGTGTTCCGTAGTTGGCTACTGCAGAATCAGCCCGAGAACGTGGGTCTCCAACTCCCCGGTTCAGTTTCTCTCCACTGATTGCACCCTTGCCTTCTCCTGTCCCTGTTGGTACTCAGGTGTGACCAAGTGAGTATCGGGCAGCCTGCATTCCCATGGGGGACGGGAAATTGTGTTAACGTTTTTGACTGCCTCACCTGAGGCTATGAACAGAGCCACATGGAGACTTAGAAACTAGTAGCAAGTGGAACTCACACTGTTCGTTATTCCCCAGGAATTGCTGAGACAGTTTTTCTAGGGCTGCTTCTGATGGAGGTGGGTGACATCTCGGGTTCAGATACCGGCTGACCAAAGTCCCTACCCCGTTACTGAGCCTTCTGTCCTCTTTCTGCTTCAGGGCAACCTCCTTCTGACGGGTGACAAAGATCAGCTCGTGATGCTCTTGGACCAGATCAACAGCACCTTCGTTCGCTCCAACCCTAGCGTGCTCCAGGGTCTGCTTCGCATCATCCCCTACCTTTCCTTTGGCGAGCTGGAGAAAATGCAGATCTTGGTGGAGCGGTTCAAGCCATACTGTAGCTTTGACAAGTATGTGCTTGGATTTCAGGTGGCTACGTGAGGGTCCTCACCAGTATACCCTGAGCTAGTTCTGTGAGACTTAGAAGAATCACAATTTCTGTTAGATTTTCGTGTGCCTGTCTGGCCTTTAAGGGGTTCGTTGTAAGTGGGGAGTCAGTATGTTGTGTTACATTGGCTCGGCAGAGGGGGTGAAGGGGCTGGGGAGATGGGACAGAGGCATGACAAGATGAGGAGAGTCGTGTGAGAGAATGTTGGGAGTCTGGGGGACGTAGCAGGTAAGAAGGAGTGGCAGGAAAAGATCAGTAGGCTCCTCGTGTCATGCCAAGAAGTCTAGACTTGATCCTGTAGACTGTTGAAGATCGTTAACCAAGAGGACAACATGATGCACGTTTGTCATCTCCTTCACACCCTGGGGCTCTGCTCTGTACTCCAGGTATGATGAAGACCACAGTGGCGACGATAAAGTCTTCCTGGACTGCTTCTGTAAGATCGCAGCTGGCATCAAGAACAGCAGCAATGGGCATCAGCTAAAGGATCTGATTCTCCAGAAGGGAATCACCCAGAGTGCACTGGACTATATGAAAAAGCATATTCCCAGCGCCAAGAAGTAAGAAATAGCTCTGTCGGGGGCACTGCTTTCCTTCCCTCTTCTGATTCCTTTTCTCCTTCATCGCTGTGGCCTAAAGCTTCACGTAGTCCCCTTTGGCCCTCCTTAGGGTCTCCCTGCCCTTCCGGAAACTATCACGGTGACCATTCAGCCACTGCAGAGCCCTCTGGGGCCGGGAACGGGTGGCAGCTTGTTGGTTTCTGTTCAGAGTACTCACTTCTATCCAGCTGCCAGCTGAGCTAGGTGATGCTTTGTGATTCTTGATGGTCCCCTTGAAGGGTCACGTTTCAGCAAGCCAGAATAGAATCAACAGCTGGTTTCTAGATAGGCTTTGCTCCTCCGGCCTGCTAATCAGCTGCTTTTCCTTTGCAGTCTGGATGCTGACATCTGGAAAAAGTTCTTATCTCGCCCAGCCCTGCCATTTATCTTGAGGCTTCTTCGGGGGCTGGCCGTCCAGCACCCTGCCACCCAGGTGAGTGAGTAGCCAGCATGCCTGTGGACCTTACTCTGGAGGCAGGATTCTGGTGAAGAAACCACACATTCTCGTCTCATCTGCCGTGGCTGAATAAAGAGAACCACCTCAGTTAGCCTCAGGATGTGACTGCCCCTAGCATGTAAGACCCCTAGAGTAGAGCAGACTCTCAGGTCATCTGGTTCAGCGCTGTGTGGAGAAGAGTAAGCTGTACTTGTGACTTCCTCTTTTGACTCATTGTTATATGTGTCAGCTGAGCAGGTATGGCTGGCCAGAGTGTAAGACAATTTTGATTTCTGATTGTAGTCATTGGGGTCATTTGGGACATATATAGTACCATCACCACCATTTCCTGCTCTGCTTCAGGCAGTTGGAAACTTTGTTCTCAGACCCACCATTTCATTCTGCCGCTCATCCTTAATCTGTCTCCACTGAGCTGAAGTATCTGGGACCCCCTCACAAACCCTGAGTGGCTCAGACAGGTGGCCAGGCTGGAGTTTTTCTAAATTAAACTTTTCATTTTGAGATAATTGTAGGTTTACCTGCAGTTGTTAGGGAGAAATCCCATGTACCCATTTCTCGATGGTAACTTAGTACAAAACCACATCCAGTATATAGTCGGGATATTGACCCTGATGTAGTCTGGACTCACGAGTTTGTCGTCACAGAGATCCCCCTTGTTCCCTTTTATACCCTCATCCACCCTGCCATGAACCCCTGGCAACTCCTGGTCTGCTCTCCGTGGCTATAATCTTGTCACTTCAGGAATGTTCTGTATGGCATCAGACAGCATGTAGCCTTTTGGGGTTGGCTTTTTTCACTCAGCATCATTTTCTCCGGATTCATCCCGGTGATGCGTATTGATAGTCTTTTCCTTTTGATTGCTCAGTAGTGTTCCGTGGTGTGGGTTCCACAGGCTACCTCGCCATTCACCCGTTAAGGAACACCTAGATTGTTTCCAGTTTTTGGATGTTACAAGTGAAAACACGTGCCGTTGTTTTGTGTACACGCAGAAATCTTCATGTCTCCGGGATAAATGCCCAGGCATGGAGTTGCTGGGCTATACAGTAGTGGCGGGTTTAGTTTTATTAGAAACTGCCAAGCTGGTTTCTAGAGTGAGCGGCTGCCAGTGTGTGAGTGAGCTGCTGCCCCTACATCCTCACCGGCTTCTGGTGGCACTTAGCCACGATAGGTGAATGGTGCTGTCTCAGTGTAATTTTAATTTGTATTTCCCTAATGGTTAATGGTGCTGTACATCTTTCCATGTGCTTGTTCTGCATGTCTTCTTCAGTGACCTGCCTGTGCATATCTTTTGCCCGTTTTCTAATTGGATTTTTTTAATGTTGAGTTTTGAGAGTCCTCGGGGCTGGTTTTTTTCTGCCTGTGGTGTTCTGCATTGAATGTAATCCCACGTTCTCATTTGGTGATCGGTTCTGATAGCTCATTCCAAAAGTAGGGTAGGGTAGCTTGGCTATAGGATTCTTGTGTCTCACCCAGTCTCTGTTGTTTTACACTTTTGTTCAGTTCAGTGGGGATAGTCATAATTAGCACACCTCTGTGGAGGTAATTTTTCTTACATGGGAGTCTGCACATATATTAGTTTCTGTGTTCTTGTAACATCTGTTTTATGTGCGGGTGAGTCCAGGAGTGGGGCTGTGATGTGACCGAGCTCGGGTCAGCTGATTCCCAGGCTTCTTTGTAGTTACTAGGTCAAATTACTTTCTTGAGACTAAGACTTCATTTAGTGAGGAACTCGGCATTCACACTTGTGACCGTTCACTTCCTAGCAACACATTTTTGTTTAGTGCTTGTTGTGGACCTGTGCTGTGCAAGGCGAGGCGACATTGGCAACCAGGGTGGTCACAGCCTGTGCCTCCTGTGGGAGCTCACTGGCGGAAGATAACGCCATGTACCCGGTGATAAGTGCAGTGTGAAAGGGGACAACGGAAGGAGGATGCTTTAGAAGAAAGTATGGCACCTGCTAAGGCTCAGGAGCCAAAGGTGTTGGAAGCACTTTGGGGTTGGCGGGGGGTGGGGGAGGTGTCGCAAGAGCTGACCCCGATGCAGCATGGGTCCAGGGCACATCCTCCAAGGAGAGGAGTATGCATTTTCTCCCGAGGGCTTTGACCTGGGCCGTGAACTAGAAGGAGGGGAGATGACAGATGGGAGAGATGGTTGGTTGCCTTTTATCATAACCTAGGTAAGAGGTGAAGGCAGCTGAGTTTTGGGGTGGGTGACCGGGGAGTGGTGGTGCCCTTGAAGGAGAACCTACGAAGTTTGAAGCAAGTCAGGAGACTGCGGACACGCATCTGCTCACCCAGTGAGAGTGCAAGCTTCAGGAGGGCGGGTCTTTGTCCCCCTGGCACCCAAAGCACGGCTCCTGCCGATGTGTGCACGCACAAGCACGCAGCTACCGCCCAGCGTGAGGAGGTCGGGGTACCTGTGCAGTAGTTCCGTAGACACTCGCACCGGGGGCTTGGCATTTAGGAGCAGGAGACGGGAGGTGACCTGTGGTTTTGCTGAGGTGCCGGTTGGAAGCGTATCTGCTATGAGGGCAGGTTTATGAGCCAGTGAGTGATCTTAGTTGAGTGCTGAGCTTTCGCATTGCAAGTTGGTTCTCTTGTTTGCCATTTATTATCAAATCCGTACCATAGTAATCAGCGTTAATACACTTGTGCAGGGGGGCGGGGAGGTTTTGGTGGTACTGCGCTCCTTCTCCACTCACCTGGAGAGCTTGGTCGGACCTGCCCTGCCTTCTGTGTTCTGTTCTCCCACCCACATGGCGCTGTCATGCAGTGACTACCAGCCTTCTCAAGCACAGGGGTTTCTGGGTGATATCTGTTTTTTTTTTTTTTTTTAAGATTTTATTTTTTTTGTCAGAGAGAGAGAGAGCACAAGCAGGGGGAGCGGCCGAGGGAGAGGGAGAAGCAGACTCCCTGCTGAGCAAGGAGCCCAATGCGGGACTCGATCCCAGGACCCTGGGATCATGACCTGAGCCGAAAGCCAACGCTTAAACCAGTTGAGCCACCCAGGTGTCCCAGGTGATATCTGTGTTTTAAGAAGTGTCTTTTTGATTCCAACTCCCACTTGTTGTCATATCTCTGATATCCCTAGGTTGAGAAAATCCTGTGTTCCTGGGTTTGGTGGAGACAGGGCTCCTGGAGGAAGAACTTAGCATAGTCCTTATGAATGTCAGGGTCTGCGCTGCTCTGTGTGGTCACTGAGCCCACCACTTAGGCCTTATCGGGTACAGCTGCTCTAGGGAATCTTACCCGAGCCCCTTTCTCTTTCACTGTGCTGGGTGTTTTACATCTAATTATTTCTGACTAATTTTTAATCCTCACCACAACCCTGACATTATCTCCATTTTGTAGATAGGGGCACTGGAGCCAAAGAGCAGAGTGACTGGTCAAAGGTCAGTGGCAGAGCCAAACCCTCCATTTGTTGAAACTTTTGAAGCACACATTCAGAGGATCTGATTGAAACTGAACAGATGACATGAGATTGAGGACAGTCTTTTGAGTTTTCTAAACCTATAAGGTCCTGGATAGAATGCTTGTTCACCTGACTGGAAGCATGTATCTCTCTGGTCTCTATTTGGTAGGTTCTGATCGGAACAGACTCCATCACAAACCTACATAAACTGGAGCAGGTGTCCAGCGATGAGGGCATTGGGACCCTGGCAGAGAACCTGCTGGAGGCACTGAGGGAGCATCCTGATGTAAACAAGAAGATCGATGCCGCCCGCAGGGAGACCCGCGCTGAAAAGAAGCGCATGGCCATGGCAATGAGGCAGAAGGCTCTGGGCACCCTGGGCATGACGGTAAAGCCACTGTCCGGGAGTCCCCACGCTCTTGTCTACGCTGTTGAGGAGGAGATAGCTGGGCTTCGGGACAGAGCTGGGTTGGGACGGTGGAGGTGAAGGCTGGTGAGGAGAAGGAGGGAACTACGTGTGCCAGGTGCCTTACCTTCTATCATCTTCCCGACAGCCCTCATAGGTGTGACTGTGGTCCCACCACACAGATGGGACTCCGAGGCTAAATAACAGGTTCATGGAAACAGTAAACATGGGGATGATAATCCTTGCCACCCGGAAGATTTACCACTAGTGAGCACTGTGCTTGGGCACTTTGTAGGATTTTTTTTAAGCCCTCACGTGATTGTGTGCAGGTGATAGTGCTATGCTCATTTTCTGGTTGAGTAGTAGAGGCTGCGGAGCAGGGAAATAGGCCAAGTGCATGATTAACCAGGGCTGGGCGAGAGTTTGAGCCGCATCTGGTGGACGTGATGGTCTGCTCTTGTTGCCCCGCATTGGAAGAAGCGGTAGTCCTATGAGTGCCTTCTCCAGAGCAGCAGGCTTGGGTGTCAGCGGTTTTAGAACTCCCACGGGAACCGTAAAGTGAATCCTAACACAAGAGCCCTTGGCAGCTGAGACTGGGCGTGCTGGCACAAAGAAAGGGGGCTCTTCTGGTGGTGTGCGGCAGCCTGCGGTAAGAGAGTAGCAGGAGAATCTGGGTCTTGACCCTCATTGGAAGCCACCTAAAGAGGTTTCCTTTCCATGCATCCTCACTCTAGTGTCTGTGGAAGGGCAGCCCTGTTCCCGAGGATCCCCAGGCTAGGTTCCAGGGTGGGTGGAAATCCCCTTCTGCCATGCCACTTGGGTTTCCCCTGCAGACAAACGAGAAGGGCCAGGTCGTGACGAAGACGGCGCTCCTGAAGCAGATGGAGGAGCTGATTGAGGAGCCAGGCCTCACGTGCTGCATCTGCAGGGAAGGGTACAAGTTCCAGGTAGAGTGCTTGGCCACGGCCCGACACGCAGCCTGGCGCTTGCTCCGGTGGCATCCTTCTCCTGTGGGCTTTCTCATTCTTATGCGGGCCTGTGTCGAGGCGTGTCTCAGGGCCAGCTGTCCTGTCTAAAGGGAGGAAGGCAGACTGCTCTGAACATTAGTCTTCACCACCATCACCCACCACCAGCACCACCATCATCATCGCCATCATCACCACCCCCAGCACCACCACTGCCACCCCCACCACCAGCACCATCCTTGACATCTCCACTCACTGGATTCCTTTCTATGCTAGTCCCGGTGCCCAGAGCTTTCTGGATAATTTTGTCTTTAAAACTACGAAACCCCACATTATGGATGGGAAAATAGGGGTCAGTGGTAGAGCCAGAATTCTAGCCCACACTTCTCTGACTCCAGACCTGGGGCTTTAGAAAAAATACACCGTGCTGCTTCTAACCAGATCAGGACCTCTACCAAACTAGATTTATGACTGAAGGGAGCAGAGCAGCAAATGACCCATTTGTTCCCCTGAAGGACTGCAAGCCTTGTAAGTACTCTGGCACAGGCTCCTGGGAGCTGCCTGGTAAGTTTTGTAAAGCAAATGACTTACCCAGAAGGCACTTTATTCTTCCTTTTCAGATAAATAAAGCAGAGAAAGGAGTGACATTGTAGGCTTCCGTGTCTGCCTTCCCATCTGCACAGCGTCTGCTTTATTTGGGTTGCTCCCCACGTTCCTCAGCTCGCTGGGGCTGTGCCCAGCCGAGTTCTTAACCGAGAGACCGAGGTGCTGTCCTACCACCCCCTCTCTGGGTGCTTTCCTTCCCAGGAGGGGAGGCCCTCGGGTCCCCTCTCTCTGCTTCGCCTCCTCCCAAAGCCTGCCTTGGGGTTCGCCTCACTTCTCCTCCTTTTCCTGGTGTCTTTGCAGCCCACAAAAGTCCTGGGCATTTATACCTTCACCAAGCGGGTAGCCTTGGAAGAGATGGAGAACAAGGCCCGGAAACAGCAGGGCTACAGCACCGTGTCCCACTTCAACATTGTGCACTACGATTGCCACCTGGCTGCCGTCAGGTAGGCCTGGCTCCCGGGCATGGGCTCCTCAGCAGGCCACTTCCTTGGGTGCTTCCGTCCACACCTGTGGTGCTTCACTGGCAGGGGGCAGCTGGCTCAGGGCCCTGTACTGGGAGGGGGTTGGGTGCCGACCGTGAGGTTTTTGTCTCCAGAGTAGGGTGTCGTGCCTTAAACCACACAGGCCCAAGAGCCACTGAATGCCACATGACTAGGAGAATCCATTGGCTTCTGGCCTAAGGCGAAGAAAGCGACCTTACTTCTCTGAAGCAGTGAAACTGGCATTTACTATATCGTGGTACAGAGGGCTGATGCTGTCTGGAGTCACGTGCACGGGCTAACTTCTTTCCTTAGCGTTAGCAGACCCTTCTCCATCCCCACTCGCCCAGGTGCCCGGTTGCCAAGTCAGTTCTGGCGGTCACTTGTCCCTGCTCTCGTCCCAATCCAGGCTGGCTCGTGGCCGGGAAGAGTGGGAAAGTGCTGCCCTTCAGAACGCCAACACTAAGTGCAATGGCCTCCTTCCGGTCTGGGGGCCCCATGTCCCTGAATCAGCTTTTGCCACCTGCTTGGCAAGGTGAGTGTTGAGCGGTGTGCATGGCAGAAAAGAGGGGGTTGCCAGGAGAAGGGGGGAGATCAGTGAACAGCTCGGTACGGAGGCCTGTCACTGTCTTTGGGACCCCTGGTCTCTGCGTGCTGGTAGGGAAGCCACGTCTGGAAGAGGGAAGAACTCAGCTGTGAGAAACCAGCACCCTCAGTGTCTGGTGCACCACGTGGAACTTCTGGTTACCCACTCCCTCTTCTCCCTTGTTGGTCTTGAGACATAAGACACGGGACCCTGACTTTGTCCTCAAAGCCAACATTTCCCAGATTTCTCTTCTGCAGTGTGTGCCTTTGAGGTTTAAATAATGCAGATAGCTCAGTAGCATGGGGAAGATGAGGCCCCTTTCAAGCCTCCCTTGTCCTCAGATCCAGAGTACGATCAATGCTAAAGCTTTGATGAGGTACCTGCTCTTGCCAGTGCTTTGGGGAGTGGTGCCCCCCCGGCCCCCCGAGTCCTATTAGAAGGCTGAGGGATGGGAAGTAACCTGGAGAAGTAATGATGGGCAATGTATTGAAATGCTTATCGTGTGCTGTTACTACACACATCTCCGGGTGAAGAAGTTGAGGCACAGAGAGGTCGAGTGAATCACCTGAGGTCACACAGTCAGGCAGAGCGCAGGCTGATGGTGGCATATGTTGATGTAGAAAATACCTTTCATTCGGAGGTTGAAGAAAAGATTCTTGTGGATAGATCGCCTTGTCAGAATGAATACCTTCCACATTTCTTCTTACAAAATATACTTCCAGATTTGCCCATGATATGTTCTGTGACATCTGTCCATCAGAAAGTGGGCCCCCCGAAATTGGCAAGTTCTCCTCAGAGCTTGGAGAGCATCCCCTTCCACCCCAGCAGAGATGGAAATGTCCTCTGCTCCCGTCTTCCTGCGGGCGCCCGTTCACGCCCTTGCCTCTGCCCTCGACTCCTGTGCCTGCTTGTTGCCGTGCCCAGGGGGCTCTGCCTTCCAAGCCGGGCTGTCCCCAGGGACCTTGCTTCGCTCACAGCGTCTGCTCTGCTGCTCCGCAGGCACAACACTTACCTCCAGGAATGTACGGGCCAGCGGGAGCCCACGTACCAGCTCAACATCCACGACATCAAGCTGCTCTTCCTGCGCTTCGCCATGGAGCAGTCGTTCAGCGCGGACACCGGCGGGGGTGGCCGGGAGAGCAACATCCACCTGGTCCCATACATCGTCCACACTGTGCTTTACGTCCTGAACACGTCAGTATCTCGACCCCCGTGGGCAGCCCCCCCCCCCGCCGNGAACAGACGGCTGACCTAAGGTAGCCTTTGCTGAAGCTCGCATGTTCATCTGCGACTCCTTGGAGTCCCGCAGAATAAGGTGCTAAAGGTGACTTCCTTTCCAGAACAGTTCCATCTCCCGCCGTGGGCAGCCGAGGGCTGTGTCCTTGGACCGAATCTTAGCCCAGAGGGGAGCAGGAGCTGGTTGAGGCCAGACCACCAAAAGCCCTCCTTAGCTTCCACTGCCGTGGAGCCGCCACTCCTCATGGGACTCAATGCTCTTGGATGGGAGAGGTCGTGGGTCAGAGCCGCACACAGTCACTGTCAAAGGGCACATAAGGTGTAACAGGAGAAAGTTTCACAGCTAGGGGCTGCGGCAGAACCAGGAACCCTTCTCGTAAATGGAGGACTGGGCTTGCCATCCCTGTTTCCTCTCCAATGAACAGGGCTTCTGGCAAGTTGAGGGGCAGGGAGTGTTGACGATTATCTGAGAAAGTCGGCTGATAGCCAGGAGGAGAGAGGGCTTGTATTTTTATCTGTTTTAACTGTCCCGCATGGAGCAGTTAGGCTGGTGACACAAAGTGTAAAGAAGCAGTTAGGCTAGAGAGTTGTATTCACTTCAGCCCGGGTTTTAAAAACGAATGAGGAGATTTAATATATGTGAGTTCTTAGTTTGAACAGTTTCATGCTTTAGGCCCTTGTTCCCACAAGAGTCTGACACCTGCGTTGGGCTGTGGAAAGGCCGTGTGCAGTACGCCCGAGGCAGTTGCAGGCCGGGCGAGGCAGCAGGACAATCCGTCTCTTGTCCTTTCTGGTCGTCTGTCTTCAACAATGTTGTTTTCCCCTTCCCTCCCATTTCCCGGTGAGATAGAAGGCTGACCTACAGACCGCAGCCCTCATTGTTAAAGAGATGCATGGGCAGGTCTCTGTCGGCGCGTGACATCATCCGCGAAGCTGTTGGGACTGTCAGAAGCAACACCCACATCACTGACGGCACAGATGTTCCCACTCTCCAGACCGCTGCAGGCCTGAGCAGTGCTAATTACCGGTGTTTGTGGGGCCTTGGACAGAGCCCTTGGCTTTGTGGAGACCTGTCTCCTGGCAGCTGTGAGGCAGAGCGGCCTGCTTCTCTCCAGGGGGAAGCGCAGCCCCACGGAGGCGGCGCGATTTGCCTGGCAGAAGAGAGCCGGGGACTGCAGCGGCACGGGGTTTTTCAGGTGCCAGATCCTAGTCACTTGTGCTCGAGTCCCTTGGTCAGGGAGGGAGTCAGCTGTGTCGTCTGTGTCTCGGTCAGTTAGAAGCTGTGCTGGAAGCTTCCCAGAGAAGCTCTGTTGCCCAGCCACCAGCCACTCCCCTAGCTGGTCGCTTCACTGTGGTGTGAGCTAGGTCACAGCAGGGCCTGGGTGGCACATTTGTGTCCACAGGCAGGTAGGTCACACTGTGAGCCAGAGCGGAGTTGGACAGGTATGACAGTGACGGAGAACTTCCGACTCCCAGTTCTGGAAGGTCAAGTTGGGAATGTCTATTTGTGCCATTCATGTCCGTTCTTCAGGAGCAGAAGGAGGCAGGGCGTCCTTACACTGTCCCTTCCTGCGTTCCCACGGTCTGGTGTCTGCCAGTGCTGTCTGCAGGCCTGGTGACTTCCATCCCATGGCTACTGGGGTCGTGTTTTCTTTCTTCTCCTCCCACAGGATGAGGATAGGGCATCAAGTGCCCTTATTGTGAGAGCACCATCCAGGTTATAGGGTCAGGAGTATGTGATCAGGAAGTCTTCAGTGGGGACCCCGTGCTGTTGCAGTGGCTGCTCGCTGAAGCTGGTGGCAGCAGGGGGGAGGGGGTGTACCCAGGGATTGAGAACACAGAGGCTCAGCTCGGCATCCAGACTGCTGTGGTTCGAAGCCCAGTTCTCCCACTCCCCAGTGTGTGACTTGGGGCAAAACAGCTACCTTCTCTACAATTCCTCTTGTTTCTTGTTTCCCCTTCTGTGGAGTTGGGTAGTACCTCTGTCCTAGGGCCATTGTCAGGGTGAGGTGAGCTGATCCATGGTGGTGCGCGGTGGTGAGGCTCGTCATGCCATCCTCACGCTTCAGGCAAGAGGGAGAATAGGGAGCAGTGCTTGCCTGGAAGTAGCTGTTGTGATGGAGGAGGGGACGCAGACACATAAGGAAACACGGAAACGGAGCGTTCGGAGTGGGGACCGGTGCAAACGTAGTGCACACAGTCTAGCTGTGAGGACTGCATGGGCCAAGTGACAACACGGGCTGGCTCGCAGAGTCGGAATCTGGGCTTACATTGGCTCCCTCACCAAATGGACCTGCTGGCTTTGGGAAGGTCAGTTCACTTCTCTGGGCTTCAGGTACCATGGTAAAAAGGTGCCATCTGTCACCTTGCAGAGTTGTTAGGACACTTGGATGGTGGAGAGTTTGTGAATGTGCCCGCCATATGCAGGGGGCACAAGAGCCAGCAAGTTGTTTGGAATTGTTTCAGAGCTAAATTGGGGGGGTGGTTGGGGGGGCAAGGAAAATGCCACCAAGAAGGGCTTGAACGGGAAACAGCAGCCCTTGGAGAGGGGGTGGGAGGGGTAGTCAAGAGTGGGTGGCCGTGTTCCATGATCCAAGTATTCCAGAAGCTTAAAAGAAGACGAGAAATTGACCAAATCTCCTTCCCTCTTGCTGCTGGTGGCTTGCTTCTACCCTGGTTTTATCGTGTCCCTTTTGTTCCAGAACCCGAGCAACTTCCCGAGAAGAGAAAAACCTCCAGGGCTTTCTGGAGCAGCCCAAGGAAAAGTGGGTGGAGAGTGCCTTTGAAGTGGACGGGCCCCATTATTTCACAGTCCTGGCCCTTCACATCCTGCCCCCTGAGAAGTGGAGAGCCACACGTGTGGAAATCCTGCGGAGGCTGCTGGTGACCTCTCAGGCCCGGGCAGTGGCTCCAGGGGGAGCTACCAGGTCAGTCCCTGCCTCAGGAGGTACTGTCTTCCGGGCTGCCTAGTGTCTGATTTGTGTATTCCCCATGTGTGCTAAGTGAGGGCTTGCTCACTTGACTCAGTCCTTTCTCTCCCTTCTCAGTCTCAGTCTGTCCTGCCGAGAGGCTAGGCCCCACGGCTGGCAGGTGCCTGGCCACCTCTGGGTCTCGCATTCAGCCAGTAGAGAGGTGGAGCCGGGCTTCAGTCCGTGGAAGATTTCAGAGAAGCAGCCAGCCAGGCACAGGGCGAGGCTACTGATGAGGAAATAGGGCCAGCAGGGAGCTAGGGCAGGTAACTGGGTTTTCCCAGTCCTGCTAGGCTGGCCATTAACTGGGAAGGCTTCCGCATGGCTGCACTGGGGATTTTCTCTTCTGCTCACGAAAAGCTCATTATCTCTCTTTGGTCACATTCCTATCCTTTGTGCCCCATGTTCCACGAGCCTTTGTTCTTCTCCTGTTCACGTGGACATGTCCCAAAGAAGGACAGACATTTCAGGAAGGAAGTGCTTTTGTTTTCGTGACCTTGTGGTGTGATTTGGGTCAGATGGGCGGCATCTTGAGAGAAACAGCTATAAACAACAAGAAGCCCTTTGAGAGGACCGTGGATTCCCACACGTTGCATGGACTCCACGGACGCTCAGGCTCGTGGTGGCCCTGCACAATCTCCGCCTGCCCTGCGCCCCAGAGTGGGCTGTGGGTTTGTCAGCTTGCTTCTGCCGCTTCCCTGGAGTGGAAGATTTGTCTTCGTTTGTCCGCTTTTGCTAGGATCTGAGGGAACTTTTCCACGTTTGCAGGCCAGCAAGGGAGCGGAGGAAGAGCTTTCCAGGCCCCAACAATGACAGACCAAGGGGGCACAGAGCAAGGGGGAACAGCTGTTTGCCTGGATTGGCACACCTGGCATTTTCACCTCTACCAGCTCTGATTCAGTCCGGCTTGCTAGTCCCAGGCACCTCCCCCCGCAGAAAGACCAGGTCAGGGCTCAGCTGTTGAGTCTGGCCAGTGCCAGCTGCTTTGTGTAGAGGAGGAGGGGGTGAGTTCTCTCAGCTTCCTACCTCACCCCTGCGCGCATTCCAGACATATCACCTTCCAGTGTTTCCCAGAGTCCAGAGCGTTCATGCTGAACTAGCTTCTAGAAATCAAAAGTTTGATCTGGAAGATACCAGGTTATTGATAAGCCAGGCTCAGCCCGTCTCCATGACACGGAAAGTGGCTGTTTGCGGGACACTGGCTCTCAGTGGCAGGTGTGAAATCAGAACCCACAGGAGCTCTTCTGCTTTCAGCGAGGACACCAGAATTCGTCACCGTCCCAGGCAGTTCAGGAGAAGCCCGTGGCCACAGCTTACGCAGGAGCGCCGGTGTGGGCTTTGCTCCCGAGCTGCCGTTTTCTCTGTGGCGGTTTAGTCACCTTTGCTAATTAGCCTGAAATAATTAAGTTGGGCAGGTCACTCACGATTCCTGCTTACCACAGCACAGCAGCCACCAAACCTGGCATGGGGTAGAGGCCCGAGCGGGTGCCCCTGAGACCTAGCGGGGGAGGTGCCGGGCGTGAGCCCCGTATTGGGACACCCTCCGAGGAGAGACTGTGCTGGAGGGACAATCAGAGGGCGTCATCCTGGCGGTTGGGCGGTGTCCCTGGCAGGAGGCTTTGTCCTAAGTCCATGATGGAGTGGGAGGCAGTAGCCGATACAAAAGTCTAGGAATTTGCACAAGAGAAGCTGACCTCTTCTGCGTGTCTTACACTGAAGAAGGGTTCCTCTGGCAGGAACTTGCCAGTAGTCAGGTCTGGGACTTTCTTAGGATCCGCCAGATCCTTATCTGGCGTCTTGTGCGCAGAGACACAGAGGAGTGGGTGTCCCCCTCACCCCGGGCCTGCCTTGTAGCAGACTTCACTCTGGGCTGCGAAGTCCCCATGCAGGGCCAGGGAGAGAGTGGGTGCTTTGGAGGGTATTGGGGTGCAGGAAGGGAACAGGAAGAATATTGTAGCAGACCGAACTGTCTCACTCTGTTGTTTTACTTTACTTTTGTTAACAAATTTGTATTTATGGGATGTAGGCATGGATGGCCCATCCCCTGCTCAGCAGTCCCTTCGCTTGAGGCCCATACGGGATGGTCTTGGCTTCTGTGATAAATACGCTCTCTGCCTGTCTCACTTTGCTGATTCTTATGTACATACGCGCACTTTAACGCTAAATTTTAGGCCCTTTAGTTACAGGCTTTGTTCCAGTGTGTTGTAAGATACAGGATTTCTGAGACGAGGGTTTATCTAGCCTTTACTTACTACAGATGTGAAGGCAGTTTGCAAACAAAACCTCTTGTAGATCTTGGGTGGTAGAAACCGAATCCTAGCACTGATCTTCCTCTGCTGGTGTGGAGGGGGATCTGGGCTCCCTGTATTTCAGTGCCTTTACCACCGTGAATTAGCGTCATCGCTCCTCACGCCAGCAGCGTCTGCTGAGAGGGCAGGGGACGGTGTCAACAGGCCGCCCCTGGCGTTCCGAGGGGCTGCTGGCCTTTCATCCTGTATTGAATCACTGGGTTAAGCGGAGATGGTCCTGGGCAGAGGCAGAGGGGTGTGGTGGCAGCTCTGGGATTACCCAGGATTTAGGAGGTGTCGGTTGCACCCTCCGTCCTAGATATTACTCTTGCTCAGCACCAGTACCCGCCCCCCTCCCCCCCCCGCCAGCTTGCTGTCTTTTCTAACATAGGCCGTGGTTGCCAAATCCTTGTGTTTGGCTGGCTTGGGTCTGCTGACTACTTGTGAAAGTTCTCCCAGGGAGAATGTCGGGACTGAGGGAGAACCCTGTTTCCCACTTCATTTAGGAGGTCCCATCAAGTCCAAGGGCTTGTGTGGGGGTTGAACACAGGGATGGGTAGGACTCCATGGCACGTCTTCAAGGCAGCGGTCTTGGGTTGCTCTTTGCACCTATGTCCCCTCGATTCTGATTCGCCCTGATTTGGTAGAGAGTCCGTACGAAGGATGAGTATTTCATGGATCACTGTCCAGGCTTCAGAGGTTCTTGCCCACAGCTGCTTTTTTCTGACAAGATTGGCCGGTGGCAGGAATGGAGTGGTGCACAGAATAATGTGACTCTGGCCTTGCTCCCGTCGTGCTCTGCTCTGTCCTCGTGCATATCGGTCCAGGGTCTTCATGGGCATGTAATGGGATTTTCTCTTCCAGGCTGACAGACAAGACAGTGAAGGACTTCTCTGCCTACCGCTCTTCCCTTCTCTTCTGGGCCCTCGTCGATCTCATTTACAACATGTTTAAGGTAAGGAAGCCCTCGGAAGCTTGCCTGGTTTGTGCGAGGGTGTGAAGTTGTGTGCCGCTGGCGCTGAGCTGCTCCGCGACCTGGTGGCTCCTCCACGGGCCTCTCTCCAGAACCAGACGCCTCCTGTGGAAGGGATCTGCCCTCCAGCTCGGAGCCTTCCGTGTGTGATGCACGTCTGTCCAGAGCCGCTCCATCACCCGGTCTCAGGCCCCCTGGAAACCCACTTCCCTCCAAGTCACCCCTTGTTTGCTCTTGTCCCCTCTGTCTGGGTAACCTGCATTGCCTTGTGTGAGTGTGACTCACGCCAGCTCAGCTCATAGGAGGGACACTGCCCTCTGCCTTGAGAGAACCTGAGGGTGTGGGGGGTGGTTCCTTTACGGTCTGAATGGGACCGCTTAGTTGAAGCATGGTGAGAGTGGCCCTTTCCTGGGGAAATGCAAATGTGACCTGTGCAGGAAGGAAGAGTGGTCACTTGTAGCTTGGAGGTCACATGACACAGTATGTCATAAAGGGGCTGCAAGAGGAATGACATGAGACTTTGTTGTTCCTAGAAGCAAAACGTGTCCTCCAGGGAAGCTTTGATGTGGGGGGATGGAGGAGGGCTGCTTTTTTGGCATTGAGAAAGCCTGGCTGACATGAGGCATTAAGTAATCCAGCCCCGGGCCTGGCTCCTGTTGTTTCTTGTAGAAGGTGCCTACCAGTAACACAGAGGGAGGCTGGTCCTGCTCTCTAGCGGAATACATCCGCCACAATGACATGCCCATCTACGAAGCTGCTGACAAAGCCCTGAAGACCTTCCAGGAGGAGTTCATGCCAGTGGAAACCTTCTCGGAGTTCCTCGATGTGGCTGGTCAGTGTCAAGGTTTTATCTTTCAAAGATCTTCTCCAGCAGTACCATGTGTATCTCAGTGGGGCCGGTCTTAGCTTTCATCTTCACAGCAGCAGGCACGCGAGCAGAGTCTGGGAGAGAGATGTAAACACCAGGCCCCTGGTCGTTAAGAACAGCAGCTGGGACATGGGGGGACGTCCTGCATCCCAGGTCCTGTGCTGCTCGCGTGTTTGAGGCGGATACCACAGTTACCCCCACTTCACAGATGGGGTAACTGAGGCTGTAGAGATTAGATGTTTCCTATGGGACATACCTGAAAAACGGGTAGAGCCTTTTTAAAATTCCTGGCTTTTTATGACCGTTCAGAGAATTCACATGGAGCTGACCTGCCTTTTTCCTGCCTCTTGGGGACTGAGACTTCTTATGTCACAGCTCCCCTGGGGAGATGGGGAGGAGTTCCACTCTGATTCTAAAAATGAGTGGTAAATATCAAAACAGAGCAAAGAGCATCTTGCTTGGAAGAACAGGGCAGCGCTTTGAACTGTTGTCCTATGAGACACCCTTAGACAGTCCCTCATCCCGTAGCTGGTGAGAAGGAAGTTCCTGGGTCTCTCTTGGCCACAGATGCTGTGTACAAAAGACTTGTCATCCTCCTCGCAAACATGTTCAAGTTTGCTCGCGTCTCATCAGCAGGCCCCGCTGACGCCCGGGGAGGTGGTTGGAAATTATATGCAGGCTGCAAATGTTAGGGCCCTGTCGGGCTGCGGGCGCCAGTGCCTTAGATCCTGCTATCAAGAGAAAGCCTCCACTAGCATTTTCCCTGTCGTTGTCCACTGGGAACTGTACCCTCAGAGGTCCGGAGTGATGCTTATTGGGAATTCCACTTTCCTCCCAGCTCTGCGCTGCCTGACGGAGTTCCCCATGTGCGCTGGGGCTTCCAGGTTGGCTGTGCTTTGAGGTGGCCTTTGTGGAAGCTGAGCACGGTCATGGGCCTTTGTTGGCCTGGTGCTGCCCCTGTGATCTGCCGGTCACATGTTGGCACTGCTCAGCTCCGTGTCTTAACTGTGAGCCTCGACACTTCTCCCCAGCAGTGGTCACTGCCTAAGAGCAGGTGGCCCATGTACTGTGTCCTCAGTGCCGCGCTCTGCCTGTCACCAGGGCTCTGGGGGTGTCTGAACCCAGGCTGTGAGTGGGAACAGAAGAGTCGGAGGAAGAGAGACGAGGTGGCAGGGGAGGAAGGTGTTCATGTCAGTTTGGGGCTTCCTAGCTGCCCTGCAGCTGGCGGCAGCGCCCCTGGCCTGAAGCAGAAGAGAGTGGGAGCCCGACGGGCGGGGAGCCTCCGTGGCTTCACTCTGGGGTCCAGTTGTTACAGCATGATTGTATGACTTTGTTTAAACTGGTAGAAAATTTCAGAACATCAGACACACCCTACTCAAATGCAAGGGCAAAAATACCTTCCAGAAGCCAACAAGGAATGATGGGTGCCAGACTTCCCTCCGCTAGTGCCGATGCTGGGGAGAGGAGTTCAGTGCACATGGCACCAGGCCTCGAGCTTAACCACTCACGGCTGTGAAATGGGAGTGCCTTGCTTGGTGAGGGAGGGGTGGGGGGCCACAGGGGCCACTGAGCACCTTCTATGCTTCTGTGCGCTGGCACGTTCACATATGTGGCCTCATTTAATCCTCACAGTGACTGAACCAGGACTTGTTACTGTCCCCATTGGATGGTTGCGGAAACGGAGCTCCTGAGCATTGGCAGCTCACTCGGGGCCCTGGGACTAGTGGTTGGAACGAAGCCCAGCTGAGCCCAGGGGCCCACTACCCTGCTCTTGTCCTCCCAGCCCTTGGGGGCACGGGTATTAGCTTTTCCTTGGCCCTGCCCCCCCCCCCCGAGAATAGGCTGAATGCTGTGGACTCTCCCCTCAGAAGACCCCTCCGCTTTGCACTTCATGTCAGCGGGCTGCGGGCCCCCCTGCAGAGGTCCACGGACCCAGCTTGGAGCTTCTGCCCCGGGCGGCCGTGTGTTAACGCCTTTAAACACAGTGGCGCCCAGTTCTGGAACACAGCTAACTCCTCTGACAGAACGAGAGTGCTTGCTCGGTGACTGTCTCCCCAGGGAGCGGCCGTGTCGGAGCTTGTCGGGGCACACCGTGTGCTCTGCGCGGATGCGGCAGCCGTGACTCAGTGGGGCTGGGGGCCGTGCGTGCCCGTGCCTAACGACCTCTGCCCCCCCCGTTTTCCAGGCTTGTTGTCAGAAGTCACCGATCCCGAGAGCTTCCTGAAGGACCTGTTGAACTCAATCCCCTGAACATCACACGACGCTGCACTGGCAGAGACTGACACTGGCTTGCCTTCCATTCTCTGTGTTCTTCCCTCCTGCGCATTGACTCCCCCCAACGGGATGCTGTGGCATCACTCCCCCCCTCGTGTCTTCTTGGAGTGGCTTGGGGTTTTAGGCTTCCTGTTCTATCTTGTGTGTGTGGTGCGCTAGCTATGAAGTGGTCCGTAACCCAAGCCACGGAAGGACCTGTACATACGTAGGAGCCAGGAGCTGTCCTGGTCACCTCGACACTTGAGTGTGCACATCTTGAGAAATAAACGAATGACTGAGTACATATTGAAAGAGAGGGTGTTGCCTGCTGCTTAAACCCACCCTCAGGGCTCCTGGCCAGATGCTGTCCTTGGCCGTCCTTGGCCACGCCGCCCTTTCTGTGCGTGCTAGCGCACAGAAGACTGACGTATCCGGGTCGTCGTTCTTGTCGGTACCCGATGGAGCCTGTCTGCTCTCGGCCGGCAAGCTGGGAGCCTGAGCTTTCCTAAAACAGCCCTCGGCCTCTTAGTGTTTCGGCCTTAAGAGCTGAAACCCAAAGACTCGTGGAGCCGAGGAGCACAGTCCTCGGCCGGGGGCGACCGGGCTTTGGGCTTGCAGGGTGAGGAGACAGCCCGGGGCAGTCAGCCCTGTAACAGCGAGTAGCCGCCCTCTCCTGAGCTGCTCTCTGCCGGGCTCGTGGGTGTGCGCGAGCGTGCGTGTGCGCTTCCAGTCTTCCCAGGGGCCCTGCAGGAAAGGGCCTGGGAACAGGCATCACTGGCGGGTCTATGGCCCCGAGGCTGTGTCCTGTGCCACGGGGGTAAGCTGCCTCTGGGGGCCTTGACAGCCGCTTTCCTGTGTTCATGGGCAGCGGCCCCGTGGCTAGTGTGAGGCAGCAAGACCTGCAAGGGCCTCTCCCCAGATTCTAGGGCGAGGCTGCACCAGACGTGGCCTCTCGGGGAGGAAGAGTCTGCTCACGGCCGTCTTTGGTTCCCTGCGAGCCGCTCTGCCAGCTGCTTCTCTGACGACCGGTGCCTCGCTCCCGATGCCCCGCTTACATGGCTCGTTCCTCAGGCCGGACCTTTCAGGACAGGAGGTCACTCTGGGCCCCTGTAGAAGACTTGCACGTCCAGGAGCACTGGGTGTCCCTCCCTCAGAGCCCCTGAGCGGACGGCCACAAGCAGGCGGGAGTGTCCCGCTTGGGGCTTTACCAGAGAGACAAAAGCGATGGGTGGCAAGAGCCCGCTGGCGGCCCGGCAGGCGAGAGCGTGTGTGCCCGTGTGCACAAGTGCACGTCGGTGTTGGTGCTGGCCGAGGGGCTTTCGGGGGCACTGGCGGGCTCCAGGGGGGAGGGCTCTTTCTCCTCCTCTGCTCAGGTACCAGCTAGACAGCCTTGCGTGTCTCCACAGCCTCACCTGTAAAATGGGACTGTCGGTCACTGCGGGGGAGGGCGGCGCCGGTGTCCCTGGGCTTGTCTGTTTGCCGTGTAGTAAGGAAATGGCTGCTCTTAATTAATGAATTCATTTTCAGTCAACATGATTTTGCCTTTTTCTTTAGCAAAGCTCCATGTCTCAGCTGAGGTCCAAGTGTGTCTAGTGAAGGAGGATGAAGGACCTTGGTCTTAGGGACACGGGCTTCTCACCCTGACTGCAGCAGCTCACGCCCGCTCTCACCCCTCGTGTCCCACTGGCCGGTGGTCTCCTGAGGGCCCGTTCAGGTACATGCTCGTGTGCAGGCTTGCTATTCTGTAACATCCCAGCAGGGGAGAGATTGGAACGGCTTCGTCCAGGCCCGCAAAGCCAGAAGGGAGAGTGGAGGAAGGGGCTGGTGTAGACGGTCGGGATGACCCCTGCTTACCGGGTGTCAGACCTGCTGTTCCGGTACCATTGGAGGCTGAGCCACCTTCACAGTGACCCCTCAGGGCATGGGGAGTGTTGACGGGGCGCCTGCAGAAGCTTCTCCACAGTCTGGTTCCTTTGGCCTGCAGAGCCGGAGTCACCAAAGCTCAGTGCAAGGTGTTGGTTTATTTTTCTCTGCCCTTCATTTTTGCATTTCTTGCAGAGGCCTTGGGGAATTTTGGCTCCAGCCCAAATGCCTCAGCCTCTTGCTTTCACGGTCACAGCTCTCCCGGTGTCTACGCGGGCCACTTCCCGGTGATTGCCGCAGTCCCAGACGGACTGCTGGTATGGTGGCCGCAGCAGCCTGTGACGGTCCCAGGGTGGTGCCTTAGGCAGAGCTTGGGCAGGAGCGGAAACAGGTCCAGGGAGAGCATTCTGCCTCCCGAGCCCTTGTCTCCTGACCTCAGCGTCGAGGGATCCCAGGCAGAAAGCCATTTTGTCCCTTCTCGCCCCGAGCTGTCTTCTGGGCTCCTTGCTTCTGGGGCCTCTGTCTTCCTCCGCGGGCAAGCCCGGTTGGGGAATTGAGATGGTTCTGGACTGGCAACGCCTGGTCATGGCTGCCGCGTTTCAGCCCCTCAAGTCTGCATTCAGCGATAAAGCTGGGGAAGGGATGTCGGCACCTTCCTCCCAGGATTGCTAAAGGGTCTGGTGTCCCCTTTTTCGTGTCTCTCCTGGTGGCCAGCCTTCCGAGTTCAGTTCTCTGTTAGGGACTCCATAGGAGGCTGGGTGGCCCCTTCTTCACGAGGCCCCCTCCTCCGCCCCCAGTTATGTTGGCTGAGAACCAGGAGCTGGGCCACGTCCTTCGCACGTATGTCCCCACATGGACCCTGCAGGTCAGGTGGTGGTAACCCACTTTGCGCTTGAGGTGACAGCCCCCTGAGCGAGTGTCTTGCCTGCCGGGGGTCAGGAGCTGTGGGTAGGACTCCAGAGATGTCTCCACTCCCTTACTTGACTTGTGCACACGAGTCTCTATGTCCACTTGGCACCAGGCACGTGCTGAGGGCGTGACGGTGTGTCATGTCTGTCCTCGTAGAGCCCAGGTTCCTGTAAGGGGTGCTGGGTAGGAACGGGTGAAGGTGAGCGGGCAGGTGGTGGCGCAGGGCGTGGGGGCTGCAGCCACCCTACAGTCGCCTCGTGGGGCGATCGGGTCAGCGTGCTTCCCCGTCTAGCCCACCCACACTGCATCCTCACGCCCGCTTGTAACGGGCCGACCCCAGCGGGGCACCGGGTCTGTGTTTGGCTCCCGGCAGTCCCTGCTGCTTTGGCCAGGCAAGCCCTTTCGGGGACCGGGGACCAGCCAGATAGGGAGATGAGATTCACTCTGCTTTCTGGCTTCAAAGTACAGACTGTCCCCTGTCACCCTCTTCCGCCCCATGCAGTCCGCAAGTTCAGGCTGATGCCGCCTTGCTCAGACTCCCCGTTCACACGTTCACCCCTGGGGGGGAGCCTCGGCTCCCTCCCTCAGCCGGTGGTCGCCTCTCCTATCTCACCGCCTCCCATCCCATCCCTGCACACTGTGGCCCCTGCTGTGCACTTGGTGTCCTTCACCGTCCCAGTAGTGCTGAGGGAACGGCAGATGGACGAGGCCAGGACCGACTCCTCCAGCTTCTCTAGGCCGCCTCGACCCTCTTTCTGCCTCAAGCCTGGTTATTGAGGCTCAGATGCAGCGGAGGGAGCAGGGCGGTCTCTGAACAAGAAAGAGTCTGAAGACCAGTCTTCCCAAGTGCCCGTGAGAACCGGGTCCTTCACCTGCCGTGCCTTGGTCAACCCCTCGTCAAAGAGCGTTGCTGGCCTGGAGAGAGCTGCTGGCGCTAATGCTGGGGGGAGGCTCCGAGGAGGATGAGGGGTAGAGGGGGGCTTGGGGGACAGGACCTGGCTTGCCCCCTCCTGTCCCCGAGCCCGGGGGACACCCTCAGGGGTCTTTGCTGGCCCAGGCAGCTAGAAAGAGAGCCTTTCCCAAGACCGAACCCGTCTGTCGTGTGAGCTCGGAGATCATTGTGCTGTGGGCCATGTGGTGTCATGGGGAAGCGCCAGGGCTCAGAGAGGGCGCAGCTCTGCTGCACGCTTAGCAGTGTCCTCTCAGAGTGAGCGGGAAGTGAAGTGATGCCGTGGAAGGTCCTGGAACTGAGTACGGCCCAGGCACAGGTCCCCTTAGCTGACCGTCAGTATTAGCGTGTTCTCACATAGGGGATTGCAGACCATCTGAGGTCAGGAGCCCTGGGGAGTCTGCCTGCCTCATGTCAGGGCTGTCAGGGCAGGTGTTCAGCCCGGACATGCATACACACGTGGACACGTGCCCACAAGTCCCCCGGCGGCACCGGGGCCCGTTGCTTGGGTGACTCCTCTGTTTGCTGCCCGAGTTATTTCTGCGTCTGCTGCTCTGCAGTCCCTGCCCCAGGCACCGCTCCTTTCCTGCCCGTCCTTGTCTGTTGCCTGATCTTGGAGTGTCACGGGCTGCCAGCTCGCCCACTGTGGGCTCCCTGAAGCCTGGAGCGGCTGGGCAAGGCCTGGCCAGGTGCAGAGCACGGGGGCCCAGCCAGTGAGGGGAGGCACCTGCCCCTGCAGTGACACCCGAGGACCCTGGGCTGTGCCCGGCCACCATAGGACATGGCTGGCATCCTCCGACCTCTCACCTGTGCCCCTTTGCCGGCTTCGGGGGTGCACCCTGAGCCCTTCACTCTAGGCTGCAACAGTGGGGTGCAGAGAGGAAGAGGGGCTTGCCTGAGGCCCACATCCCAGGCCAACAGGGTCCGGGGCATTCGGGCTCAGGGACTACCCTGAGTGCCTGAAGAACGATTTCCACATACTGGCTGACAAGAAGAAAGAGGGACCGGTGATGGGCTCGGAGGAAGGGGCATTCTCTTTGGGAGGAGAAGATGGCCAGTGGGGTACGGAGCCCGTGAACTTCAGCATCTGAAATGGTCCCGTGCCTCTGCCTGAGGTGGGGTGGGGGGCTTGGCCTGGCCCCTCAGGAGCAGGAGAGATGAGTGCCTGGGACATCCCAAGCAAGAAAACAGCTGGGCGAGGCCAGGGGCTGGGGCAGGACCGAAGTCAGCCTGGGGTGACCAGCTCACAGGGCCATCAGCCATCGGGCCCAGAACTCCCACCCCAGGGCCCGGCACTCTGGGTGTGGGCAGGACTGGAGGAGATGGGACTCGAGGGTCTCACTGGTTGCTCTTCGGACTCTTTCAGGTCCCTCTGCCACCTCTGCCTGATGTCTTTGTCACCCCATCTGCCTCAAGTGTCCCCCAGCCTTCTCAGTCTCCAAAGGGGGGCTCCTGCTGGACCCCTATCAGGCTGTTCACAAATTTGGATACTTGGGGACCCCAGCATACTCATATTCACTGGGCACCTGCTCCGGGCCAACCACTGTGTCAGGCATGATCTCGTCCTCAGTTACTATTCTTCCTGTTTCGCTCAGAGAGGTGAATTCACTTGCCCAAGGCTGCACAGCCCATAAGGGGGATGCTGCCGCCGTCCAGCCAGCCAGAGTCCTGTTCATTCACCTGGTGCTGCTCCCCGTCTGGTCTGGGCATGGATTTGGTCAGGTCCACCCGGCTCCCCACACAAGGCACAGGTCCGGGAGCCGGGGCCCAGCCAAGTGCCCGCAGGCTGATAGGGCAGCCATGCGCTGGGAACCATGCAGAGGGCGGGACAGACGGGATGCCAGGCCCTGGGAACGAGCTCCTGGCTGGGATGATAGGGCGGATCCGTGGGCCCCATTGGCCCCAATGCCAGGGCAAACAGGGCAATTAGAGGTAGCTTTTGTTTGGTGGGGCCTGAGTGCCGTGCTTGGGAGCTGTGAGCGGCCTCGCGGCTCGGTCCCCAGTCACATGGCTGCCCTCAGCCCCGGCCTCTTCATGGGGCAGGAATCTGCTCGTTCTTGGGGACGAGGTCACAACCCTGTGGAACGTGACTGCACGCAGCAGGACAATGACACTTTGTTTCCCCTCCTGGCTCCGGAAGTGGTGGCCGGTGGGCTGATTGTTTTCACGGCACCCGACGTCAGTCCTTCGCTCCCTCCCTGCTCCGGGTAGCCCGAGGGGCTCCGGCTTCCTCAAGAGTGAACTCACGGGCGGGGGTCCCAGGCCGCAGGGACCGGGCCCACTAGACTTCCCTTTCCCTTCCTCTGCGTTCCTGCCTGCTGTGGGCGGGGCTGTGCTCAGCACCCCACACTCACGTCTAGTACGCGCACACTCACGGAGGTGGGCAGTATCAGCTCTGTTAAACTGAGGGAATAGAGGCTGGGGGCGGGCGTGCCTCACCCAGAATAGGTGCTCTGATAAGGATTGCCGGAGGAAATGCAGGGTGCCAAGCCAAATGTGAATGTCCGATCAATGACGAAAAATTTTGAGTATAAATATCTCCTAACTACTGCACAGGACCATTTAAAAAAAAAAAAATACAAGTATATCCCATGCAACAGTTGGGACATACTTACACTAAAAATAATTAGTCCTTATTTCTCTGCAATTCACATTTAACTGCACGGCCTGCATTTTTATTTGCTAAGCCTGGCAACTCAAGTGGTCGTTGAATACACAAATTGAAGCAGACCCAGGCTCTGTTTTGGGGGAGCCCCGTCCACTTCTGTGGAAGAGACAAGTCCCAGGTGCAAATCCCCACTGTGGGGTTGAGGGCGCGGCAGGTGCCCTAGCCTGGAAGCTGGAGAGAGCCTGGTGTGTCTGGGGAGCTCCTGGGTCATCTGGAGGGGAGGGGAGGAGAGGGGGCGCAGGGGCTGGTAAGGAGGTTCCTCCTGAGAGCCGTGAGGGGCCTGAAGTGTGGCGAGCGGGGCAGGCAGGGACGGGAAGCCTCAGCTCTGGCCTTTCTTCACTGGACTCTGCGGAGACCCCACGGGCTGGCCCCGGGTCCCTCCCCGGCACACCCACCCTTCTTCGCCCCCCGAAGCTGCTCGGCTCTGGGGTCTTATTTGAGTTCAGCTGGCTGTGCACCCTTCAGCCAAGCCCTTCTCCTCCCTGGGCCTCAGTTTCAAGAAGGTGCTTGCGTGGTACATGGCGGAGGGGAGGCTCTGCAAACGTGAGTTGTTGGGGTCGTGAATGACTCAGGCCCGGGAGGGGCTTTCACAGATACGGTTTGGGTTCCATCGGAGGGACACGCAGCCACCGGCAGGGCTCCTGCAGTGACGAGAGCGGTTTGGAGGGAGTGAGTCTCCTGTCCTCGGGGGGCATCCCCCAGCCGCCGTGCATCAGACGCCACGTGGGGGATGATGATGTCAAAGGTCATTTCCAGCTCTAAGGGCTGGGCAGCTGGTGAGGAGTTCAGGGGCTTTGGAGTCAGTGCTGGGTTCTAATTCCGCCTCCTCTACGCTGGGACCTTGGCTAACTGCCGGCCTCGCCCTGCAGCTGGCAAGTTCCGGCCCCTGTGGAGGCAGCCGGCAGTGCCGCCTCCCAGCACAAAGGCGACCACGTTTGCCAAGGGCCCAGCGCAGAGCAGGTGCCAGCGAGTCGTGGGTTGTAGGAAGCGTCTCCCTGATGTGGGAACGGAGGCTTCGGAGGAGCCTTTCATGGGCCCTGCCGGGAGCCACCCATCCCCTCCCCGGTTACTCTGGCTGTCCCCCAGCAGGTGGGGTGAGGCTGCGGTGACGTTGGCCCACGGTGTTCTCAGAGTCCAAAGCGGACCTGGGGGAGGCAGCAGGTCGGAGGAGGGAGCCCGCCCACCCCCAGGGTCTCCTCAGCACCCTCGGGAGGCTTGGAGGCCCCGAGTCTGGGCTCTGGTTGAGGTGGTTTGAGGCAGCTGAGAACCTGACGGGCAGGTTGGGCGCCGGGCCAGGCCATCCTCAATGCTGCATTGTGCTGCCCCGGGTTGCTCCGGCCTCGGGGGAGCTGCTGGCGCAGGATGCACACACGTGCACGGATGCTTTCGTTTTATTAACTCCTGGAGGGTGGAGGGTGCACCGAGATCTGTCCGATTAGCAACTTTTGGGGAAACTAAGGCCCAAGAGGGGTGGCACTGGCACAGGCTCACGGGTATCCGGTACTGTGGGGCATGAGCTTCAGCAAGAAGCTGGCAGAGGGGGCGCCTGGGTGGCTCAGTCATTAAGCATCTGCCTTCGGTTCAGGGCGTGATCCCAGAGTCCTGGGATCGAGCCCCATGTCAGGCTCTTCCGCTGGGAGCCTGCTTCTCCCTCTCCCACTCCCCCTGCTTGTGTTCCCTCTCTCGCTGGCTGTCTCTCTCTCTCTGTCAAATAAATAAAGTCTTAGAAAAATAAAAGAAGCTGGCAGAGGCTCCGCTCCAAGGAGGCCCCAGACTGGGACGGGGCCAGGGGACGCCTCCCCACCTCATACAGCCAGCCAGTGTGTGCCTCGTTCCGGGGGAAGTGCTCACGGGGTGTCTTGTCCCCACAGTCACCCCGTGAGCTGGCACTCTCGTCATCCCCATTCCACAGGTAAGGAGACTGAGGCCGCCCTGTCAGATCAGAAGTGGCAGAGCAGAGATCGGAGTCCAAGTCCACCTGAGGCCTCGGTCCATAGTCAGTTCCCCCTTTGCCACCTCACCTCCGTCCTGGTCCCAACTGGACTCGGTTTTGGAAATGTCTGGACTCCAGGGGCCGGGACAGTGGGGGGCAGTGGTGAAGAACTTCTTACTGTCCCAGAGGCCGAACGTGGCAAACAGTTCAAGAAGGGTTTTCGGGGGGCGAGGCACATCGGGCTTGTGTTTGTACGGCCTGGGAGTAGGAAGAGTTTGCACGTTTTTACAAGGTTGGCAGAAATACAAGAGTAAGTAACAGAGCGAACGTGGCCGGCAGAGCCCCAGATACTGCCCTTGGCAGAACATGTTGGCCGAGCCCTGGTCGGATGGGGGATCTGGTGGCTTACAGAAGTGAAGCGGCCTGGGGACTGACCCCCACATCCAAAGCCCCTAAGGCCCTAAGCTGCCCTGTGCCTGAGGTCACACCGCTGAGTGTTGTTTTGCTGAGAAACACCGGCAGGCTGGCTCTGCAGCCTGTCCGTGGGTCCGCTGTTGAGACGGTGTCCAGGTTCCGGCCCGGGGCTGCGGGACACAGCCTGTGACCAGGGAAGGGGGTGTTGGTGTTTCTGTGGGAGTCGGAGCGGCCGAGAGGCTCCAGCCCCCACGGCTCAGCCAGGCCTGCGGGGTCCAGGTCTCTGCTGGCCTTGTCTGTCGGCTCTGCCCCCAGGCTGGCTGCCCGCGGGGTCCAGGCATCACACCGGCCCGTGGTGATTCCTGCGTCCTCTTCTCAGGAAACCTCTGCTGGAAGCCTCCAGAGGCTTCCCCTCAGGTCTCAGGGGTCAGGAACTTGGCTCAGATGAACCTGGGCGAGGGGAGGGCGGAATGCTGTCGGGTGGGCGGTGACCGTCCCTGCCCCAGTCCGTCCTGGGGCTCCCGGCGCGCCTCACTCCTGCACGCCTGCTAACAGAACCGGTCACGTAGGCCACCATAGTCCACACTGGACGTGCCTGTGCCCCACGGCCATCCCCGCCGGCCCCGCCTTGATCCCCCGAGGGTCCTGTTTCTCCTCACCCTCTGGCTTCAGAGTCTGGGCAGGGGCATCCACGTGGCTGAGGGAGGCTGGGAAGGCGAGCGCCTGGCCCTCTCTGGACCCTGCTGGTCCATCTCCAGCACAAGGGGATTGGATGAGCCCAGCCCTTCCTCCGGCTGCTCCTGGGAGCCCCCAGAGGCTTCCACCTCCTTCCCTAAGGACTGCCACGGAAGCTGGACAATGATGCGGGTTCCTGGGCACTCCCAGCCCTGTCCCCCTCATGGGCCGGGCCGGGTGTGGGGACTGTCCCACCACACTAGTGATCAGACAACCCCTTCTTCTATAAATGTTTGTCTGGTGCCGAATCCTGGGGTTCAGAAGTGGACAAGGCCGCCCCTGCCTGTAACAAGTGTGATGGGGGAGATGGACCCTCCTATTAAAATCCTCTGAACCCCAAACCGTAGTGATCCCTCACCTCATGTGAGTTGGGACAGGGCCACCTGCCCGCAGCTCAGACAGGAACGCTCCCTGGGAGCTGCTGGCTGCCACGAGATGTGAGGTGCGGACACGGCTTTGGGTGGAGTCCTGGCTCCTGTGGTTCTGTGGGGAGGCTGGGCGTGGCCCCCAGTCCCCAGCACCCGAGTGAGCTTGGGGGGGCTGCTGCGTGACCCTACTGCGTGCCACAGTCCTTTCTGGGCAACCACCAGGGTCTTCCGGCCCCAGCCCTCTGCTTCTGGAACCTTCCAACTCTCGCTACTCTGCCTGCTCTCCCATGGCCTCGTGCAGCCTTATTCTCCCATTTTATAGACAGGCAAACTGAGGCCCCAGTTCGGGGTGATGGAGGGACCCTTAGGTCAGGGCTCAGCGAGTGCTTTCCCGAGACTGACTGGGGCCTTTTTCTTTTCTTCACACGTAGCCTTCGGTTGTTTTTTTTTATTCACTTATTCTAGAAGATCTCCACCCCAGCAGCTTTCCCCTCCGGCAATGGCTTTTCAGTCAGTGGTCTTGGAGGATGTTCCAGTCTGGGTTTGTCTGGTCGCATCCGTGAAATGTCATTTAGCTGGTTCTTCTAACCGCGCTACGCCCTGCAAATGGGAGGGCAGGTCTAATCGGGCAGGCCCGATTGGGGTCTTGTCTCGACGTCCCGGCAAGTCCCCGTGAGGCTGGGGATTGTGTTTGCCAGCCCCTCACATCCGAGGACCTGGCCACTAAGGATGCCGTTGATCACTCGGACAAGGGGGGGACCACCCAGCTGACCGATGGCTCCTGGAGGGCTGCGCTCCCTCAACTGCCCGCTGTCCTCTGAGCGCTTCCTCTGTGCCGGGAGCAGAGGGCGCGGGCGGGAGGCACGTTCCTCTTCGCGTCCTCTGAGCCGAGGAGTGGACAGGGGCTAGGGTATGTGGTGGAGGATGGAGGCCAGGATGGAGGGGACATGAGGGGTGGGAAGGGGCGATGAATGCGGGGCAGAGGGAGGGGACACCTGGGCTGAGTCTTCAGCAACAGTAAGACTGAGACCAAGGTGGGCAGGCAGCAGGGGCAGCAGGGGAAGGGCAGTTTGGGCCCGATGGCAGAAGCAGCACGGGGTTTTGGGGGATTGCAGGCACCTGGCCGGGCGCTCTGAGACCTCAGTGCGGGCTGACCACACCCGGCCGCCCTGTCCCGAGGCAGCGGCGGGGCAGCCGGGCTGAGCTGTCGGAGGAGCCACCTGCCGGGGTGGGAACGGCGGCGGGCTGCCTCCCACAAGTCCTCCGCCCCGTCTCTACGGTGACGTCTCTATCTAGAGCACCTCCCAGCCCAGACATCGGAGGACCCACTCAGAGAGGGGCTCCTCCTGCCTCCGCCCCACCTCAGCCCTCTCGCCACCTCGTCCTCCAGAAAGCCGCGCTGGCAAAACCTGAGGGTTTCCTGGCTGCTGGCCTCCTGGCAGACACGGCCGTAGGCCCCAAAACGGCCCCTCGGTCTGCGGACGGGCCTGGGAAGGGCGGGAGGTCTGGGAGCTGTGACAGAAGCCTCTGACGCATCTCAGCCCGCCTTCCTCCGGAGTCGGGGGCAACCTGTTCTTCCTGCCCCACCGCCAGGACAGGCCGCCCATCACCCTCAATGGAGCAGGTCCCCGGCCAGAAGGCAGTGACATGACCTCCTCTTGGGCAAGCTTCGTCTGCCAGGGCGGGGTCCCCGCCAGGCAGAGGCTGGCACGTGTCTGGGCACCTGAGCCAGGCAGGCCAGGGGGACGGGGAGGCAGCCACGCAGCCCGGATCCTGAGGTCCCTGTCTCTTGAGTCTCCGGAGTGCGGGCCATGGTCCTCTCCCGGTGGCCTGGACCCTGGTCTTCACCATGCAGGAATTCTTGTCTATGACTCTGCATCCAAAGGTTAGAGTTAGGGCCGCTGAGTGTCGGGAGATGGAGGAAGCCAAGAATTCACTGGGTACGTGTTCCTCAGTGCCGGGGGGGGGCTCGGGGGGGTCAGGCAGGTGCCCCCCGAAGACAGTGGCCTGTGAGGAGACAGCCATATGCACACTGACCTTCTGTTCCTCCAAAAAGCCAAACCCTTTCCAACCCCAGGGCCTTTGCTTGTGATGAACACGCCTTCCTGAGTCTCATAGGCTCCTTCATGGCTTTCGAGGCTTGTTCACGTGGCGTCTCCTCAAAGGGGCCTTTCCCAGGCACTTGTCCAGGGCTGCCCGCCCCCCATCCTCTCTACGCCCTGCTTTACTGTCTTTGTGGCACCTGTCCCATTCTGAAGTTGCCGGGTGGATCCGCTTGGCTGTGTGTTAACAGCGGGCCCCTGTCTGGCTGTCTCTTGGTCCCAGCTCCCTCTGGCTTGGGTGTCATTGTAGCTCCCTGGTACCCGAGACCCCAAGGCAGGAACGCAACCCTGTTGTCTCTGTACTCTTGGCCTTGAATTGGGGACACCTGGGGATATTTCTACCAGTAGCTTCACAGTTAGTTCGGCCTTTCAAGGACGAACACCTCAGGGAAACTGAGGCAGCTCTCAACTCATTTCTGTCCCCAGCCCCCATCTTCTGGAACTGTAGGAAGGAGGAGGGAAGGAAGCCAGAAGTGGCCTGTGGGAGGTTCCCCCAGGTCAGGGGTTTTCATCCCTTATTCTTTTCCAGCCAAACTCTAAATACAGCCCTCCCCCCTCCCTGAGCTCACCCTCACTCCATATCTGAAGAGAAGCCCGAGGTCTAGTTCTGGGGACACTGTCCCAGTGGGAGCTGGGGTCCTTCCTGCCTGGCATGCCCATCCCCCCCCCCAACAAGGGGGCCACGGCTGCATGCAGAACAGAATACTAAGCCCTGGTCAGAAATAACAGTCCTGTTTTACAGATGGGGAAGCTGAGGCATGGCGGGAGTGATGGGCCCTGGCAGCACCACCACGGACCTCTGCACAGGCCTCTTCCCCCTGCCTTTGCCGTGCCCCGCTGACCATGCACCCCCTGCCCGCCAGTGGAGGGCACTTGTGTGTGGCCCGCCCTTGCCCGGGACCCCAGAGGGACCCTCAGGGCCGAAGTCTGCCTCCGATGGCCCTGGGGCGGGCTACGGCCTTCTCCTCCACCCTGGGGGGAGGGGTGGGCCCCCCCTAGATGCACTGGCTCCGGAGGGGAGGGGGGTCAGTTTTCTGGAGGGTTGTGTGGGGGGTGGCTTTCAACGGCTTGCTTAGCAGTATCACAGAGTCGGGGCCATGCCAAGACTCAGGGCCCCTTCTGTGGAATCTGGGGGACAAAGGCTGTTCCCACCGGGTGAGTGGTGTCCCTGGCAGGCCAGGTGAGAGGCTCTGTGCTGAGCTCAGCGTGGGGCTGACTCGTGCAGGTGCCTCTCCCAGGCCCCCCGTGGAGTCGCCCCGGCTGCTGGAGCCTGGCCTCCCCGGGGCTCCCACGAGGCAGCCTGGGGACGAGGGGCCCCGGACACGTGCAGGCTGGAGTGTGCCACCTGCCTGCCGGCTCCCCTGCCTGTGATGAGGCCTGAGCGGAGTCACAGGTGCTGGGCTGGGGAGCTGCCCTCACTCACAGACAGGCCTTGGCCCCGGGTCTGCTGACTTGGGGGTTTTGTCCTGCGTTGGGGCTGGGCCTGCTCTTTGAGGAGGATGTCTGTCCCGGGTGTTCATGGAGGAGAATGGGCCAAGCGACGGTTAACCGCACACAACACACCCCTTAGTTTGCTGGTTTGGTTAAAGAAACTCGGCAGCCAGGCTTCTAGGAAGGACGGGCGTGGGGTGACGCCTGCCCCAGATGGTGAGCTCTGAAGGGCAGGGACAGAGCCGTCCAGCCCCACCAGCTGGGACTGGAACCACACACTTGGGGGGTCCCGGGAGGGGCTCAGGGCTGAGGCAAGCCATACCCCCCCAGAGAGGGACATGGAAAGGTGGGGTGCTGGGGGGAGAAGAGGAGCAAAGGGTCGGGCCGGCTGGACTCCTAGGCTCACACCTGCTAGCTGTCAGATTTCTCTCCCAGCCTGAGCCTTGGTTTCACTGACCACACAACGGGTTTGTTGAGCCTGCCCTCCTAGAGCCGGTGTGAAGACTCAGCAAGTTCACGGAGGACTTTGTAAACGGTGAAGCACGGAAAATATGGTGTGCTGTTTTTACAACCTGCCACGGGCAGGCAGATGACTCGCAACTGCGGAGTTCCTCCCCAGCTCGAGGTGGGGGTGCCTGGCCTCCCTCCCCGGGAGAGCCTGTCCTGGCTGAGGCTGAGCACATCCTCAATTCCAATTCCAATTTCCAGCTGGGGGACTGCACTTGGAGACAAAGCATGCTCCTCCTTAGGACTTGGAGGAAAACGCAGCGGTCAAGCGCTCTCGGGTTTGCAGTCGAGAGACCTGCTTTTGAATCTGTGCTTTGCTATCCACTGGCTATGCTAAGGAGAGCGTCCACGGGGGTGACAGTGGCCCAGAGGAGCGTCAGAGCCCCAGCAAGGACAGAAGGCCACCCCATGGAGGGTTGGCCTGGTGGGAGTACCAGAGCCTCAAGGGTAAAAGGCTGTCCACGTGGGGGAGTGACCCCAAGGAGAAGCCAGAGTACGAGAAGGGTAAGGAGGGCATCCCGTATGTGTGTGGGGGGTCGGGGGGGCAGTGAGGTGGGGAAACTGGTTACATATAAGGGGATCGACCAAATTGGTAAATGTGCTAAGGATGAAGGAAGCCAGACTTTCATGTCAGAGAAGGGAAATGAACCCTGTGCCGTCCAGCTGGAATTTGAGGTGTCTGTGTGTATGCGCGGTTTTCAGTATGAGAGAGAGAGATAAATACAGATGGACATGTGAGCATTAGGTAGCCCGCATGCAGACACATGTGTGTGCACATGCACACGCACACCTGTGTGTCTGCTGTACAGATGGATTTCCTGCCCCGCCCCCTGCTCTGGCTGCTGAGAGCGCCCAGGAGTAGCAACTTCCCACTTGCAGTGAGCACATCCAGCACCCGGATGTTGGCTTCTATGTACCATTCGCCGCTACAGGAGACATGGCTGGTTGTAAGGGGAAGTGCAGGGTGCAGCTGGAGTATCTTGTGGCAGAAAGCAAGGAGATGCTCAGAGAATGATGGAGACATTCCCCAATGCCGCAGGAACCACCTGAAGGGGGCAACCCGAGGCCCTGGTTATGTTTATTATCACAAACAATGGTAATAATGGATTATAAGCTGCCAAATACAGTACGAAGCCATGAGTCCATACGGCTATAACTCAATCAGAGAATCAGCTGAAAGTCAGATGCAGAAAGGGATCTTCACATAGTTTCAGAGTATGTCGTCACAAAATACTTACGAATTCCAAGGAAAGAAAGAGTAACTTGACAGCAAGGAAATCTGGCAGATACCACCTTAATCAAGCGACCCAATGTGACATCACAGTCACAGAACAAATTCAAAGCCACGTGGGTGGCCCCTGGGATGGTCCCACCACAAAATAACATAGCCATGAAGAAACATCAGCCGAACCCACGTTCTACAAAAGAAGGGACCTGAATGTCTCCAAAAGGAGGTGCGAGTATGTGGTTCAGACTGAGAGGCCCTGATGAGTCTGGATTCCGCACTCGGTGCTCTTGCTGTGAAGGGTGTTGTTAAGGGGCGCCTGAGTGGCTCAGTTGGTTGAGCATCTGCCTCCGACTCAGGTCACAATCCCAGGGTCCTGGGGTCGAGCCCGGCGTTGGGCTCCCTGCTCAGCGGGGAGCCTTCTTCTCCCTCTCTCTCTGCGGCTCCCCCTACTTGTGCTTTCTCTCTTTCTGTCAAATAAATACATAAAATCTTAAATTAAAAAAAAAGGGTGCTGCTGGGATGGTTGGCAGAACTTGCAAGAGGCTGTGGAGCAGAAGGTAGTAAGGTGTCAATGCCAACTTCCTGATTTGAGGGTTTTACTGTGGTCGTGTAGGGAAATGTCCTTGTTCGTAGAAAGTAAACACGAAAGACTTGGGATGATGGGGCCCCAGGAACAACTTACTCTCTTACTCAGGGACTTCCTCTCCAGTGGTTCTAGAAAAATCTCCTTCTTATTACACAAGCCAATTTTCTACAGGTTTGCAAGCACTTCAAAGCTTTCGAAGCTTAGTATAAAAGCAAATACACAAACGACAAAAGAATTCCAAAACGGAGGTGGGCTGAGTGCAGCACTCTGGCCATTCCTGACGTGGTACATGCTCGCCTCATGTCCATAGTTATGCTGAGGCCTGCTGAGCTTCATGCATCTCCTGGCCTTATTGTCTCTTTCTGCCCATCCTTGTCCCTTCCCTCCCTGCTCAAAAGTCACCTCCTCCAGGAAGTCCTTTAAGAAAATGTCATGTGTATCAGTGACCGTGGTCATCTGGCCCCTCGTGGGCCCTGCCTCCTGCTTTAATTCACGATTGCTGAAGGCACAGGAAGTGCAGGAGGGGGTTGGACTGGATGAACCCCCCCCATCCCCAAGCTCTCCTCCTGTCCCGAATTTCCAGCATCTTCTAACTGGGTGTCTGCCCCTTTCCTCGGAGCAGGTGTCTTCCCAGACCAAGTCAAGGTCAAGGCCCTTCCCATCACTCCTGTCCCAGTGTACCTGGCGTTCTTAAATTGGTTTGGCAAAGGGGACTTTATCTTTTTTCCTCCATTTCCAGGAAATAGGGTTTGCAAAAGCACACATATGCACGCGATCCTGCAGGCTCGCGGCCCCACGGAAGTGCAGAACTCACATTCCCTGGCCCCCCGGTTCCCCACCCACCGCTTCGTGGAGCTGCCACTGACCGGCCGCCACTGACAGAGGCCTTGCTTGGTGCCCGGCACTGAGCCGGGCGCTTTACCCGCATTAGCTCGTTTAACGCTCGTGTGGGCTGAGGCCGCTGCGGTTACACACCCCCTCGACAGCTGAGGGGAGGGAGGCTCTGGAGGCTGTGTTTCTCCCAGGGGCCTCGTCAGGCACCGGGCCAGCAGCTTTGCACACGGGTGCTTGCTTCGCCCCCACAGGATGGTCCGCGGCAGGACCCTGGGGAGGCCCAAGTTACTTTCTTCATTTTTTAGGGGGCCTCAAAGCTTCCACAACTTGAGGGGGATGCTTAGGTAAAGAATACAAAAATATTTTGCTTTTGCAAATTATACAAACACACAAGTGGGTGAGCCCATTATGGGGGGCTCCTTCCCGGCCTTGGGGCTCTGGGAGCTCACGCGCCCCTTGGCTCCCAGGTGAATCTCGCTGTGCTCAGAGAGGTGCGGTGACTTGCCTGGGTCTCTCAGCTCACGAGGAAGATTCGACCCACTTTCCTGGGAACGTTCCCTCTCCTGCCCTCTCCCCGGGTCACTTTCTGGATCTTGCCACATTCTCAGAGTGAGCTGGGCCAGGTGAGGGTGGGGCTCTGTCTGGCTTCGGGGTGGGGCAAGTTAGAAACCCCACGGTTGGATCTTACCAAGAATGCAAGTTCTTGGGCCCTGGGACCCCCAGACACAGATTTTTGTAGGTGGGGCCTGGGAATCTGTATTTTCAACGGGTTCCCCAGGTGAGGTGGATGCGGTCACCCCTGTGGGGACACCTGGCTCCCAGACACCCCCTCCTGCCCCTGTCACCTCTGTGTTTGGCTCCCTGCCAGGCTGGGTCTGGCATTGTGGCTGAGGTCCGGGTTAACAGCCGTGGGCTGAGCGGGCCTCATTCCTCAGGTATGCAATTAGCCGCGGGAGAACAATGCCCTTGTTTTAATCATTACAGCTCTGAGCCCCAGGTAATTTGCTGCTTTTCCGTAATAACAAGCTCGTGCTTGGGAACAGGGGCGGAGCTGTCTCCTTTCATCCAGGCATTCCCAAACACCTGCTCAGGGGGCTGCGGGAGATGCCCAGCACTGGCTAGGACAATCTGGGGTGTCTTCCTGGGGGAGGTGGCTGCTGGCTGTCCACTGGCAGGATCTGGAAAGCAGCTGGAATGTGGCCCCACGCTGGGGATATAATGGTAGATAGACAGGGGTGGCATCCATGCCCTTGTTGAGGCTCAGTCTGTTGGAGGCTGACAAGCAGAGAAGCCAGTGCACTCAGAGGGGCAAATGAGATAGCTGTCAAGAGGGGCCCCAACGCAGCTGGGGTGGGGCCGGGATCAGAGCAGGCTTCCTGGGAGGAGATGATGTCTCCAATGAGCTGTGAAGGGTGAGTGAAGGTGGGCCAGGTGCAGGGGATGGGAGCAGGCTGGGCAGATGGGTTTTCTGGTCAGAAGGAACGGCAGGTGCAAAGACCAATGAGGCTGGTGATGCAAACTGGCCTCTTTGGCTGTGCGGAGGGGTTGGACCCCAACTGAAGAGTGACGTATGGTCGATTCTGGTTTTCCAGAGGTGACTTGTAACACTACTTCCCATCTCTCTTGCTCGTCTTTCCACATGACCTTGACATCCCTCCCATCCAGCACTGGGTCTCTGTCCCCTTCCCTTGAACCTGGGTGGAGCTTTGTATATGGCGGAGCTTTGTGTCTGGCACTCTGTGATCTCCGAGGTGAGGTCATAAAAACGCCTTTCCATCTCGCTCTCTTGGGACACTCATCCTTTGAACCTGGCCGTCACGCTGTGAGGAAGCCCAAACGAGTCCCCTTGGGAGAGACCATGTGTAGGTGTCCAGCCCACAGCACCGCGGAGGTCCTGCTGGCAAGCAGCATGAACCAACAGCCAGACGTGTGAGCAAAGACTCTTCCAGATGCCTCCCAGGCCCACCCCTCGAGTCACCCCAGCCTTCCAGCTTTCCCAGCCGAGGCCCCAAACATCACCGAGCAGAATTAAGCCATTCCCCAAGTGCCCCGTCGGCGCTTGACCCACAGACGCTGAGCGTAGTCATGTGGTTGTTTTAGGGCACTAAGTTGTGGGTCCTTTGTTGCTCAGCTCTAGTAACCCGCACAGATGGCGAAATGCCACAGGACTCACACAGAGAGCCAGCAGGGTCGGAGGGATGCTTTGGAAAGTCCACCCGATCTGTGGTGTGGGGAGTGGGTTGGCAGGGCTGAGACTGCAGAGGGCAGGGGTGGGGGGAGAGGTGAGGAACCTCGAAGCCTCAGCACCAAGGCCACGTTTGTCCAACCCCCAGCAGTGCGAGAATGCCCGTCACCCTGTGCCCAGTGGCCGGTCAGCCTCTGCCTGCACACGCCCGGGCGCCTGACATTCCTACATCCCCGGGCTGCCCCTTCCTCTGTCCCCCTGAGCGTCACAGTGTTCTGTCTCGGGTCCAATCGAGATCGGCTTCCCTGAAGCATCCCTGTGTCAGACAGACGTTGTTCTGTCCTCAGGATTCCCATGCAACCCCTGTCTCCCATTCTGTTCTTCAAGGGTGACGACGGAAGTCCCACAGCCGACTCTTCTGGAAGATGAGCACCTGTGGAGTCTCCTTGCATGGCGTTGGGCTGCAGACCCGGGTTCAAGTTCGGGCTTTGCCACTTCTAGAGAACAGGGGTAACAGGAGTGCCCGCCTCCTCTCATTGCATGAGGGTGACCCGGGTGAGTGTGTTGGGGAAGCATCCGGCTTGGGCTGAGGACTCAACGTCGACTCGGACAGTAGGGCTGAGCCTGGGTCCCGCCGCCTCTCAGCTGTGGAGAAAATCCGATGAGACCAAGGGCAGGGAAATGCTTTACAAACTGAATTACCGCAGTGGGCAACACTGTCGCTCTTCTATGATCACTTTGAAGCAACTCGGCTTTGGCCTCACCTGCTCTTGGGGACCAGGTAGTGGCCAAGAGGGCGAGGGCCATCCTTCAGGGGACACTGGGAGGACAAAGCTGGTCCCACGCTGCATAGAGGCTCTGACTACGCTTTGCCAGGCTCACCGCTTCCCCCTCAGTGTGAGGTCACGGTCGGTGGCAGGGGCTAGAATTCTGAAGGACCAAGGGTGCTGAGGGTGCGGGGGGTGGTGATGCTGTGAGTGGGGTGCACAGATCCCCCATCTCTCCTTTGTACCCCAAGACCCCATGCCACCATTTCACCTTCCCTGGACCTTCCCTGGGCAGGTCCACTGACCCGGACCGTGTGCCGTGCTGTGTTGACTCAGGTGGCTTGGGCTTCCAGAGATGGAGGGAACAGTAGGGGCTCCTGGGGCCCTTGTGCGGAGGGGAAGGGACTGGAGGGTGAGGGTCCCTGGCTTCAACCCCAGCATCTCCACTTGGATCTGATTGACATAAGACTTTGAAACAAATTTTTTTTTCTTTAAACTAAAACAAGGTTTTGAAAGATTTGCTCCAGTCCACTGAGCCGAGAGTGGGGAATGGATTGCCCACGTCACCAGCCAAGCAGTGGCAGAAATGCAACCAGAGCCGGACGGAGTAGAGAACAGCTCAAAACTCCCACCAGCACTGCTCTCCCCAGCTCCGCGTTACAGGTGGGGCACCAGGGCTGGAGCGTGTCATCCAAACAAGCCAATCCGTGGGCTCCATTTCCCCTGCCACAGGGGTTGGCTCAAGGGTGGACACGTGACCAAAGCAGGACCAATCAGAGTGAACCTCAGGACTTGAGCTGGGGTGATGGGGAGGAGCCCCGGGGGCAGGATGGAGCCCCCCAGGAGTGGGGCTGGCTCTTGGCGGGCGGGTGGGGGGCAGAGCGGAAACACGGGGAACAGGTGGGCCCTTGGTAATCCTTAGAGCAGCTGTATCCAGCCTCACCTGCTGCCAAACTTTTGGCCTCAAGTGACAGCATCTTCCTGCTGATGCGTGTTCCTGCCCAGGCCTGGGATGTTGCCAAGACCAACGGGAGCTTCCAGGCTCCTGGCCCTTTGACTTCTGAGCGCCTCCTGCGGTTGCTTTCAGCCCCCACCCTCCGAAGATGCCGTGGGACCCGGGCAGGCGCCCACACGGGGCTCCTGGCCCAGCCCTTGGAACCGGTGGGGCCGCCTTTCTCACCGACGCCACCCCCCTCAGCCCACCCACCACCCCCAGAGCCACAACCCCGGGCACTGCCGACCCTGAATCATCCACCCGCATAGGCTCTGCTCCTGAGCTATGAGGAAGACGCCTTCTCAGCCGAATTCCCCGCTCTGCCCCTGGCTGGAGGCGGCACCAGGAAAGCTCAGAAGGGGCTGCCTCCCAGCGGGTCATGACCCAGCCGAGCCGCAGGTGCCTGGAGGTCACCTGGGGGCTCTTCCCACGAACCTCTCTGCCCCCGTCGAGGGTAACAGCAGCAATTTACAACCAACCCATGGGGTGCCAGGCACCTCGCCAGGGACTTTCAAGGCAGTCCTTGGTTTAATGTACACTATCTCCTGGGTGGGGGGCGGCAGTGCGTCCTGGGGTTCAGCACAGGGTTTCTGACCAGGCTGCCTGGGCTCGAGTCCTAGCAATGCCACATGCTAGCTGTGTGGCCTTGGGCAAGTTCTGTCACCTCTCTGTGCCTCCGCGCTCCTGCAGCCCTGGGATGCTGCAATGACAGGCTCGTGGTTGAGGGAGGGGCTGACACACACCAGGGGCCCAGAGCAGCAGTGCCACCCGCGGCTCACGCTCTATAACGTTCGCAATGGTTGGGATCCCTGTTTCACAGATGGCAAAAGCGAGGCTCAGAGACGATGACCTCCTTGCCCAGAGCACACCGCTGAGCGAGCCAGGTCTGTGTCATTCCAGAATTAATGGCCCATTTTATTGCCACGTGAGTGCGTGTTTATTGCCACCTCAGCACTTCACCTGAATGGTTTTCTGCAGCTGGGACCGGCCAGGGCCCTGGGTTCCACCTGAGGCAAATGTCTAGGGACTCTAGCCTGGCCTTGAATTCTGTCCCATAACTTACTTACTTACTTACTTACTTACTTACTTACTTTATTTATTTATTTATTTATTTATTTATTAAAAAGATTTTAATTATTTATTTGACAGAAAGAGAGACAGCCAGCGAGAGAGGGAACACAAGCAGGGGGAGTGGGAGAGGAAGAAGCAGGCTCCTAGTGGAGGAGCCTGATGTGGGGCTCGATCCCAGAACGCTGGGATCACACCCCAAGCCGAAGGCAGACGCTTAACTACTGAGCCACCCAGGCGCCCCAAATCCCATCATATAACTTTAGGGGAGGCCCTAGAGGATTTCCAGATCGGCGCTGTCCAGTACGGAGGCCACTCGCCACGTGGCTGAGGGGCCCTGGGGCTGTGGCTTGTCTGCCTTGAGCTGTGCCCGAAGTCTGAAATGCACACTGGATTTGGAAGTTGTGGTACAAACAAAGAATGGAAAATCTCCTTACTGCTTTTTGATATCGACTATGTGTTGGGCTGATCATATTTTGAATATAGTGGGTTAAATGACACGTATTGTCAGAATAAATTCCACCTGTTGATTTTTACGTCTTTATATGGCCACTAGGACATCTATGACTCATGTTACATTTCCGTCGGATGGTGCCCCTCTAGGCCATTATCCCATTTTACAGATGAGGCAAGGGGGGCTCAGAGGTGTGCTTTGCTCAATTTTGGGATTTCCCTCGGTGGGGCTAGGCCTCCGAGTCCGGCGCCTGGGCTGTTTCGGGAAGTGGGAGGGGGGCTGCCCCACGTGATAAGGAGACTGGCCACAGAGCTGTCTTCTCCACGCCACCGGGGCTCTGTCTGCCCCTTGCCAGCTGCCCCTTCCCCGCCCGTACCACCTCCACGCTCACGGCCTAGACCAGCATGTCAGAGAATCATTCGCCCCGGTGATTTCTGAGAGGCCCTGCGACCAGCCCCGTCTGCTGGAGGGAAACACTGACCGTGCTATTCTGGACAGAAAACCCATCTCTGCTTCCAGAGACATCCCCAGATGGAAGCTCTATCACCCTTCTGACTTTGCTCATTCCGGACTCCAGCCCTGTCTCCTCAAAGGCTTCCTGGTGTCTAACCCACACCCCTCATGCTGCCGTGTGGGCCTCTTCGCCTGAGACTGGCTCCTGAGGGTTTTCTCAAGAACAGGTTGGGTGGGGTTATGAAAGAACAGCACGGAACATCTGCACGGGGGAGCTCCTAGCAGAGGGAGCCGCTGCTCACGTCCCCAAAGGTGGCTGCTGGATCCTCCTCTCTCCCTAAGCCCGAAACAGGGGCGATCTCTCGCTGTGGCCTCCTGAGCCCTCACCTCTGGGTGCCCAGGGCACATTGTCGCCCCATCCCCGGAAGCCACTTTATAGTAACGTCATGTAGACGACAGTGTAAAGTATTGACCTTCTATTGGATCCCAACTCACAGTAAAAAATACATTTTTCATCGCGATCTTGCATACAACACACACACGCCTTGTTTATGAAGCAAGCCTTCCCTTACTATGTGCACTATTTTTTTTTTTTACTCTTTTCTACCTGCTTCTATTGTTTAAATGTTGCTCGTAATCTGCCCTGTCGATTTCACAGCCCGCTAATGGGTAACAACCTGCAGATTGAAAAACGCTGGCCTACGTGGGCAAGAACAGAGTTGTCTGTGCCTGGTTTCTGTCTGTAAAGGGAACGTGCTCATCTTGCCTTTGGGGCTCTTGGAAGGACTGGGCAGAAAGCAGGGGGTGTGCCTGGCATACAGTAGGAGCCCAAGGGGCAGGTGACAGTTGATACTGCTGCACAGATGTGCCCGCTTGGGAGGGTGGGCAGGGTGGGACATCACCTCCGGGCTATGATTTGGGAAGCCCAGGCTGGATGTCTAGGATGGAGGTGGTCAAATATTACTATTAGATAGTCATTCCTTTGGCGTGAGCATTGTCTGCCCAACTTGAGTCCTTTTGTGTGTGGGTAGACCTTGTCGGGGAGCAGCAGCTCTTGGGTCCCCATGACTTTGCACAGACTCTTCGAGCCCTGAGGGACAGAGGGAAGGAAAACTGCGGGCATGAATGTGCCTGGAATGTGGGGGTGAGACACCTGGAAGGTTCTTCCTGGACACCCAGACATAATGCCTGGACTTCCATCCTGGCCCCCACACTGCCGGGCCAGCCAGCCCCGACCTCCCACCGAAGTGACCCTTGGGGGCGTGGGTGTGGCTTCACCGCACACCAGCTGAATGCTCTTGGATTGGTCCCTGGCTCCTCTGAGCTTGAGCTCCCCCCCTCTGTGACACCAGGCTTGTACTCCTCTCCTCACTGGGTGGGGGTGTCCAGCTTCAAAGACAGGGTGCACGCGAAGTATCCCACACCAGTGCTGGCACATAGTGGGACCCAAGGCATCTTCGTCATCCCTTCCCAACACGTCTCCCTTCCCTACATACTCCTTAAAAACCAGCTCTTGGGAAAAGATGTGCCCCGTGAGGCAGTGAGCTCCCCGTTACTGGAAATAACCCCCCCAAAAAGCCAGAGAACCAACAGAGTTGTTCTAGAAGACGTTAAGATAACCCTGGTTTCCTGCACAGAGTGGGTGCTTTGTACCCGTCTGTGGACCAAATAAACAACCGGGATTCCTGCACCGGGAAGGAACCCCGCTACAGCTGGGTTCCAGAGCGTGATCCCCCGGGAGCTTATAAAGGCTGGATGCTTGGATCTCACCCCCGTGGATCCTTCATTGGTTTGCGGGGCCGCCTGAGCAGGCGTATTTGCAACAGCTCTCCGGGTGATCCCACATTTGAGGACAGAACACCCCGATTCCTTCTACCCCCAAGATGGTGAGTCCCTATTGCGGAGTCACTGACACTTTGTGTAAGTTTCAGTGAAAGGTATTTCTCCTGCGTTGTGGGGTATGGAGAGTGCACGGTTTGATACACGGCACGGAATGCTCTCCGACGGCGGAGGCCAGCTGGGTTTTGTTTCTAAGAAGCAGCAAGTGCTCAGCTGAGTCAGCTCAGCCTTAATGCTGAAGGGGAGGGGTCCATCGGCATCCACGTAACTGGTTCGAGGGGGTCCACGAAGCACCCCGTGGATGCAGAACCCTCGGGACCACTGAACTGAAACAGGAGTCTCCAGTTTGATGGGAGAGACCCGGCCCCTGACTCAGGGGTTCCTGGTCTGATGGGGGAGGCACAGCTGCTGCCCGTCAGAAGGCTGCTCAGCCTAGGGATGCCCGTCTCGGCTCCCAGCTTCATCCCGTGTTCTATCCACCAGCCTCATGGAGGAAGGTTCTAGTGAGGGGGACGCATGGTCCCAGCTGCCAGGGAACTAGCTGGAGTAGGTCGTCCTTCCACCAGTGGGGAACTTTCTGTAGAATTCCTCTTCCTGGTATCCTTGGGCAGATGGGAGAGACCCAGTGACCAACATCCTTAGGGAGTCCTTGGTCTGATGCCTTCCCGGGTCCCCGCCTCTGGTGTCTGGACAGGGGACAGAAGCAGAGTCCCTGCTCCATGGGAACCTCCTGGCCACGGGGGTTGGCCGCTCCACGGCGCCTTCAGCTTGCCCGGTTGTAATTGTCTCTTTGGTTGCTTGTCTCCTCCCTCAAACAAGACTTCCTAATGCTCAGGGACTCTATTAGTTTTCTCCGGATGCCCAGGTTTGCTGACCGACTGATGGACCAACGTAGTGAATGAACGAGTGGCAAGGTGGGGGGGTTGCGGGCAGACCCTCAGAGAGGCACTGCTCCCTGCTTTTTTTTTTTTTTTTTTTTTTTTTGCCCCGGACGGCCTCGAAACGCTCCTGCTTCTGTCCTCGGAGTCCTTGAGTTCCCAAAGAGGATCTGTGCAGGTGTAGACTCTTTCACTGGCCTTGTAAAAACATGCCGGAAGCCAGGTGGAGCCCCGAGGCCACACAGGGGAAGGGTCTGCAGACAGGGACACTGAGCACTTCCCAGCATGAATCCCGTGGGGCCCAACAGTGGGGGTGGGGGGAGGTGGGACAGCTTCCTCCTTCCTAGCTTTGGGAGGAAATCCCTTGCCTCCGCTCTCTCTTGTGCGGACAACCACACGTAGAAGGAGCTGGAAGGAAATGCACCCCAATAGAACGGCAATTGTCTTGGTGGGAGTAGGGGACCCATGACCTCTGTCATTTCCCGAATTCCCAGCATGGCCTTGATGACAAAGCCGACCTGCATCACTCCACATTCCTGTGCAAAGCGTTCCCTGGTGGGCCCCCACCACGGCCCTGCCTGTCCCCTCGGGCTAATTTCTCAAGATGCACTGGAACGTTCTCCAGGCACTGCCTGCCAGCTGCCCACCGCTGCCCTGCTTGGTCTGAGCTGTTCCAGCGGCAGTGGTGGTGGTGGTAGTTGTGGGGATCTCTTCCTGTTGTTGTCACTGGGCCCCGAGGCCTTTCCCTACTTCACCAACCCATTCGTTCCTTTCTTCATCCATGTATTCAGCGTCTGGCTGCACTTTCCTGCCTGGCCTTCCTCACCGCTTTTCCCGTTTCCCCTACTGTCCTCTTTGACTCTTCTCCCCCAGGAAGCTTCAGTGCATGCCTTCTCCTCTGTGCCAGGCCCCACACAAAGCACGGAGGCCGAACATTAAATCCACAAGACCTGGCTTCAAAGAATGCATCATCTAATCAGGAAGAAAGACAGGTAAATGAATAACCCAGGTGAAATGTGTTCTGTGAAGGAGTGAGGCAAGGGAGCAGAGACAGGGTGGGGTGGGCGATGGCCCTATCAAGGCAGGCTGCCTGGAGGAGGCAATGCTTGCAGCAAAGGAGTCGCCCGGGGAGGGAGGGGAGAAAGACAGTCTGGGCCAGGGGACGACAGGGCTGCCAGCACCACTGGGGTCACCCTCTCCCCTTCCTCTCCACCATGCCCCTCACCTCCTCCCAGAACCACTGTAGAGGTCACCAGGTGGGGGCAAGGTGAGAAGGGGAATTCTCACCAGCCACTAGGTGGGAGGCTGCCATGCGGTGAAATTCAGAGCTAGTCAGCTATGGGGATTATCTGGGAGCCTCAATTATCCCGGCTTTAGTTTATCTGTCTATCTCTTCCTGGCTTTATTGCAGGGAGTTAATGTGATTATCTATGATATTGCTTTGGGCAGGACCCAGGCATCCCGGAGAAATCAGTCCCCTTTTCCCTTCTGGATCCCCCGCCCCCGGGGGCATCCCTGGGGTCACCTGGTCAAAGGGGCGGATCCAGCTCAACTGGGTGTGAGGGACAAAGCCCTCAGCTTTCCGCAGGGGTGGCTGATAAAACTCCTCCATCATGAGGCGACTTGCCTCCCGGGAGGGCTTGTTTGCTTTTAAAGCAAGAAATAAACAGAAACTCTTACACCCGATGGCGAGCTCCCAGAAGGTATTGAGTATTCTGTGCTGAACTCCGGGGAGGGGTCCAGAAATGACCAGCTGATGGGACCCCAGTTAGTGCAAAGCGGAAAGAGGTCACAGTGCTGTAGGAAGGGGGCTGTGATGCGTGGCCAAGCCTGGCTCCCGGTGACCACCTGCTCTGCAAAAGCTAACGTTTGGCTTGCTTTGGGCTCCCTACTAGGATGATTTGGCAAGAGAACCCAGGAGTCCTGATTTAAGGGCCAGAGAGAGATGTCTCATCCTGAAGCGGTCCTTGGGGAAATGAGGTGTCAGGAGGCCCCTACCCCCAGGCCCCCCACCATGTCTGGCTGGGTCCCATCAAGTTCACAGCCCAGCGCCGAGCTGGGCCCTGACTGGAGGGGGTGGGGGGGTGGATATCTGCATCGGGTGGGGTCCTGCCAGAGAGATCTGAAAACAAGACCGGCTGCCCAATTACCGGGGCCCAGCGCAAAATGAAAATGTGGGCCCCTTGTTCAGATGATATTAAGACTTTAGGGTGGAGGACATAGAACGCTGTATCAAGCAGGGGCCTTTGGAGCACAGGCCCCGTGCAGGGTCCTCCCGCTGACTCGTGGGGCCGGCGTGCCCATCCTTGGGGCTGCTCTCAGAAACCAGGGGGCTTGAAATGACAGGAACACATGTCCACAGTTTTGGAGGCTAGAAGTGTCGGCAGCTGGGGCTGCTTCCGAGCCCTCCGAGGGACACTCTGCTCCAGAGCTCTCTCCCAGCTGCTGGTGGTGGGCGACAGCCTTGGGCGTCCTTGGCCTGTAGAAGCATCCCCCCCACCCCGGCTCTGCCTGCACCCGGCCGTCTCCTCCCTGCGGCCCTCACATCATCTTTCTTCAGAGCGTGTCTGCCTCTGTGTCCAAATTTCCTCTTTCTAGAAGGCCATCAGTCATGTTGGGTTAGGGCCCGTCCTAACAACCCCATTTTACTCGATTACCTGCATAAAGACCCTATTTCCAGAGAAGACCATATTCTGAGAGACTAGGGGTTAGGACTTCAGCAAATCTTTCTGGGGGGCATAGTTCAACCCATAACACGGGCCCTACTGGAAGGTTCCCTCTGGTCTGGTTCAGCTGCGGGACATGAAGAGACGCTTGTCTGTGCCCGGCTCCCTGCAGGGGCAGGTGAAGCTGCCTTGGAGGGATTTCCTGTCCCCCTGGAACCTTCAGAAGGAGGCAGGGTGGTTCTCCGGATGTGGTGGCCTGCAGACCTCTAGAGGGTTAGAGCTCCTGGTGTGACTTCGTTGGAGATACAGAGCCTGACCTCCTCTGGCTCTGTCATAACCTGCTGTCCCCCGGGGTCTAGACGCCCCCACCCTCACCCACCCAGCTCCATCTCCTCGCGGCGGGTCCTGTAAGGGGCTCTCAGAAAGAGCCCTTGCCCGGGAAAGGCAAGTGATGCTGTCCCTTTTTCCAAAAGGCTGCTGCCGTGGGGCCCGTGTCATGCCGCTGAAGGAGAGGACCTATGTCTCCTGCGAGGCCACTGACCAGCCACTAACCTTGAGTCCCCTCCCCCGACCCCGGTCTCTGTTTCTCCACCTGCAAAATGAGGTCACCAGGGCCCGCCACGTGGTCCTGCGGTTTCAGAGACAGCCAACGGCGCCTGTGACCCTGCGGGGGCTCAGTGAGAGGCAGCAATGTGAACCCCTTTTTCAGGTATCTTGGTAGAAAAGCCATAGTCTGCCTCGGAGGTATAGAGACCTCCTCCCCCCCCGGGGGGGGGGCTGGGCGGGAGGCAGATGTTTGGGGAATGACAGGATGGGGGGCAAGGGATGAGTCTGGAGGGCGGGGTGGTGTCCTTGGCACGGGAGGCCTGGGCTGGGTTCAGGGCCTGCCACCTGGCACACACCTGGGGCTCTTGTTTTTTGGCTCAAAACGGGGATGGTGTCATCCATTCTTTACGAGTGATCATTAATTACCTCCGAGAAAAAGCGCCAGCTATGGGACTTGAGCCTTTTCCCTCCTATTTCTTTTCTTTTTCTTTTAATGAGTGTAATATGCTCAGTAGGGACTTGTGGGAGGGAAGCTGCTTCCTTTTTAGGGCAAGGCGTCTCCCCTTCCCTGACTCATCACCTTGCTTTCTGGCCCCCAAGCATGCACCTTGCCTGTTAAAGCTGTCCTGGGCGCCGCCCCTCCCTAGGAGGGTGGCCCCCACCTTCGTGTTTGCGAGGCCGAGTCAGCAGTGAGGTCACGCCTTGGCTTGGTGCTCAGACAAGCACCTTCTTGCCCGGCCTGCCCGGTTCCCACTGGCACGGCGGCTCCACCCCAGCTGTCGCGTGGGCCTGGACCCTGGGCAGGTGGTCAGCTGGCTGATGTGGACTCTGAGCTGGGCTCTGATGTGGGCACCAGGGTGTGAGGATGAGGAAGGTCCCGTGCCTGCAGGGCCAGGGGATGTGTGCGCACAGAGATTTCCATGCACCGGACCATTTGCGCTTGGCCGCGTTGGGGAAGGAGGGGAGCAGCACCTGACTGCCCAGAGGTCAGGGAAGGTGATGCTGGACATGAGTCTTGAAGGATGGACCAGAGGCTTCCAGAAAAGGGGAGGGGGCATATTAACCAGAGGGAACAGCATCAATCAGAGGGAAGGCATACAAAGGCCGAGAGACAGGTTTAGGGGAGCATGAGTGGTTTTCAGGGTGAGCTCAGAGCTGGCAGGGTCTGGACAGTGGAAGGCTCTCTGTCCCACCAAGGAGCTCAGGTTGGGACAGTGGGGACTGCAGAAGGAGTCGAAGAAGGGGAGAGACATGACCCAGTTCAGATTTTAGGGCAGCGATGCTGGTGGCAGGGCGGGGAAGTTGGATGGCGGGTGGAGACAGGTGGCGGGAACCCTGGCCACCAGATGAGGTCATGGTCATCGGGGAGTCAGAGAGAGGTTCTGGAGCAGGCAGTGCAGGGGGCAGAAGGAGGGGATGGGCTTGGCGAGCTCAGGGCACCTGGTCCCTGGAAGCAGCAGGTGCCTTTCCTAGTGGCCACACCCCTTCCATTGTTTCTGGCCTCCGTGACTCTTGTCCACGATGTTCCCCATAAGTTGGCTCAGGCAACGTGCCCCAATGCGTTCAGGCCCACCCTCTGGTCTGTGTCTCCCCGCTGTCGCCCTGAGGGTGGAGGGGAGTGGGAGGCACCCACTGGATAGATGAGGGTTCAGGCCAACTGAGGGTGAGAAGCATCCTAAGTTCTCCTGCTTCTCAGCGGTGGGTGGGCTCCAGAACCAGTGGCCACACTCCAACCCGGGGCCCTCCCACTTCACTGCAATACCCCTTCCACGGCTGCCTTCCATCTGCACCGTGGGATACCGGCCTCGTGCGCTGCGGGAGAGCACCAGCTTCTGAGTCAGACCCAGGTTCGGGGCCCAGCTCTCCCAGTCCCCGACTGTGTGATGTTGGGCAAGTAACTTGACTGCTCTGTGCTTTAAGGTCTCTCACTTGCGAAGTGGGCTGATCCCTGGGCGGGTGTGAGACTTGAACGTGGAGGTGGCATGAAGCCCGGATCTGGTTGACACATGTGACTGTGCATTATAATCTCGAACAAAGCCCCCTGTCTCCCCTTGCCCACCTCCAAATACCAGAGTACTTTAGGACATATGGAAGACTCTCATCTCCTGACCTCCAAGGCCACGTCTGCCAGGGCACCTAACGCCCACCTGGAAAGTGAGGACCTGTGTCTCCAGAAGCTTCTATTTTTTTTAAAAAACTGTATTTATTTATTTATTTGAGAGAAACCAAGAGAGAGGGAGAGGGAGAAGCAGACTCCCCATTGAGCAGGGAGCCCGATGCAGGACTCGATCCCAAGACCCTGAGATCATGACCCTAGCCGAAGGCAGATGCTTAACCGACTGAGCCACCCAGGCACCCCTCCAGGAGCTTCTAAATAGCGGCCGCCCCAGTGCAGGAGAAATGCCAGTGCTGTCTCGCCCAAAAGACCATCGCACTGCCTTGTGCCCGAGGGCCACTCTGTCGCGGGCCCCAGGCTCCCATCTGACCGCGTCCGCTCCCGGGGCCGGGCCTTGGGATCAAAGCCGGTGCCCGTCTGTGCTGCTTCTGTTTGTCAGCACCGCCCGCTGCTCCCAGCCGCCGGCAGAAAGAAGTGGGTGAAAACAAATACGCGATAAAACCACCTGCCAGAAGCATATCTTCGCGTCTGCCGTGGGAGGGGAGCCTCGGACCCAGGGCACTAAGATCCATCCCTTTACTTGTCTTTTTCTGGCTCTTAATAGGGTGAGTGAGGACTCAGAGGCAGTAACTCGTCTGCCCTCAGTAAATACACCAAAGCCACGGCCGGGCTCAGATGCCGCCAACCCACACGGCCGTGAGAACGGTGTCCTTGATCCCTCGTCGGTGGCATGGAGCCACGTCCACGTTATTTTGTTAAAAGGAAAGATCCAGGTACTACATGGGGTATAGATTCTAATCTTATTTTGCCAAATATATAAACTAGGCATGGCCAGAAAGAGTCCAGAGTGAAGCAGATGAAAATCGTGGGGAGCAGTGATTTCTGGATGAAGGTTTACAGGCTGTATCTTGCAGGGCTATGTAGACGGGGTTTGGCAAACTGTGGCTTGCGGGCCACGGGCTGTCTGTGGCCTGTTTGTGTACAGCCCATGAGCTAAGAGTGGCTTTTCCATCTTGAAGACGTTGAAAAAACAAACAAAACCCAGAAGAGTTATAGGAGAGAGAACATATGTGATCCCCGAAACCTAAATTATTTAGGCCCTTTTCAGAGGAAGGATCTAGAAAAAAAAAACCCAAAAAACACATGAGCATGTCTCACGGCTGTAATAGTAAAAAACCGCCATGTGTTTCCTTTCTGAAATTTCGTAAAATGTAGTAAAATGCTGAACTCCCCTTTAGCGAACAGAGGCATCCAGAATCCGTTTCTTTTCACTAACACACGTGTGGGTTGGGCACTGTGCTGGACTCATCCCTCCCCCTGCTCTCCCCGCCCCCCTTTCATGTCCAGACGGACCCCCAGCATCTTCCATGTGCCAGCGGCTCACCATCTGATAGGAAGACAGTCCCAGGGACAAGCCACCGTGAATCCTGGGCCTGAGTGCCACAGTGCGTCTGTGGGTCCTTCCTGGCAGAGGTCATGGGCTGGGAGGGTGGGCTTTGCCTGGGATGGCAAAGGGTGTTCCAAGGAGGACTTGGCTGGCAGTTTGCCATGGGCACCCAGGAGCCAGGACGGGCCCTTTGCAAGGTGATTCAAAATGCCAGCCGCCCGGCCCAGAGCACCCCGGATCAGTCCGGCGACCAAAGGGGCTTGTTTGAAGATTTTAAGAGTTGAACATGGACTCCTGGGAAACGAGCAGATGTGGCCCAGCTAAGACCCCATGAAATGGGGCTTGGAAATGCATTTTGGGAGGGCAGAAAGTTGCGAGGTGGGGATCTGTGGGAGCTGAAACTGAAAAGCAGGGCAGCAGAAGCCAGGCTGAGGAGCTGAGCTTCGTCCCGGGGTGAAGGAGAGCCCCGAGGGGCAGCCTCACGGGGGGCTGGGGGGTACGAGTGAGGGCAGGAGGCAGGGAGGCTGGGAGGCTGTAGCTACCCTGCCCCCCTCCTGCCCAGCCAGCTTCCTGCAGCTGGCTCCTACAGGCCCACTCCTCCCTCCCAGCCTCCCTCCCATCAACTGGGTCAAACCAGTAGAGGGAATTGGGAAACGGCTGTGTGGTGCAAGGGTGGGTGCCGAGGACACCCCTTCCTTCCTCTTAGTCACTGGATCTTACTTTCAGTACATCTTCCAAGCCTTAGTCATGCCTGAAATGATCATGCTGTTCCTTAGCACCCAGGAGAACTGAGGCACGGAGCCATGTGGACAGGGAGGCTCTGACCTCAGGCTGCCGAGGTCTCCTGCCTCCTCTCCTGGGTGCTGGGATTCAGGGAATGAGCCCAGAACCTAGGCCAGGCCCAGCCAGGCCCTTGGGCCACCAAGCTTTCTGAACAGCTCTTAGCTCTCAATGTAGGACTAGAAGTGGTGCTGGGGCTTGGGCAAGGCAGACCATGGTTTGAATCCCAGCTCTGCCTGAAGTCTGTGTGACTTTGGGCAAGTCACTTCACCTCTCTGGACCTCAACTTCCTTATTCTAAAGCAGGGATAATGAAACAACTCACCATATAAGGACTCCCTGCTATCGTGCCCATAAAGTACACGGTAGGCTTGCAATAAACATTCCTTCCGTCCTTCGCAGACATATAAGGAAATCATGCGAGGCACGGGCTCTGCCCTCAAGGGGTTGCCCATGGCACAGGACAGAGCAACATGCTTGGGACCATTAGGTATGCTAATGAAGCTGAATAACATCACAAGACTCCGCTCTGCCCCTGGAAACGGCAGTTTACATCCCAGACCTTGGTGGCTCCTTTAGGTCATTGCTAACTACGCTCTGGCCATACCGGACTTGGGGACAGCTGCTTGAACATGCCAAGTCCCCCTGCGGGGCCCTTGGACAGGTGGTTCTCTCTGCCCGCAACACTCTCCTTCTTGCTACCTCCCTTCCCTCCACCCCACTGGGATCAAATCAGTATCCAGGAGACATCTCCAAAGCTGTCCTTAGGGAGTAGATGGAGGGGCCCAATCCAGTCTTTGCGATGCCCAGGGGGAGACCCTAATTATCCCAAGAGGTATCAAGAAACTCTCCCGGCAAGATTAATTTTAATTCACTTTAATTAAAAGAGAAATGACAGCACGCTGGTGCTTTGGTGGGTGGGCAGAGGAGGGACACGGTGCTGGGAAGAGGAGCCAACAGGCCTATGTCCCCACTGTTCCCACTCTCCCCACCGTCTGGGCTCCAGGGAGGTCTGTCCCCGCCCGGAAGTGGTTGACAGCTCCCTCCCTGGCACGCCCACAGCACTGGGGACTCCAGTGAAGCCTCGTTGCATTGCTTCGCAGTGACTGGGTCACGTGCCTTTCTGCACCGCTGGCCTGGCCACTGTCTCCGTGGCCCTCACCTTCCCAGCCACCCTGCCCAGGAGGTTGGCCACGTGTGGTGCACCATGTCCAGCCAGATGTGGAAATGGGTCGGAGCGCTGCTCCTTGTCCCATGGTCTTTGACAGCCTTACCGAGCTATGATTTACACTCCATAAACTTCACTTGTTTTAAATGTGTGAATTTCGGTTCAGTGAATTTCGGTAAATGCGCACAGTCGTGCATCCACGTCCATAGTCAAGGTTTGGAACGCTTCCAGCACCCCAATTTCCCTCGTACCCCTTTGCAGATAAACACTGCAAACACTGATCAATGCTGATGTAATTCCTGTCACTGTTGATTTGCTTTTCCTAGAATTTCATATAAATGACATCAGACAGTATGTGATCTCTGGTGTCTGGTTTCTTTGTTTAGTATAATGGTTTGGAGCTTGTATCCCTAGACTGTTCCTTTTCATTGCGGAATAGTATTCCAATCGGATGGCTCGATCGATCCCATTTTGTTGAGTGTTCGCCTGTTGAAGGACATCTGAGGTGGATCAATTCTTTTTGGATTATGAATAACGTGGCTGTGCCCATTGGCATACAAATCTCTGTGTGGACATAGATGTCTTCAATTTGCTGAGGTAGATACTTAAGACTAGAATTACTAGATCATGAGATAAAGTGTTTTTTTAAGAAACCCGACAAGAGGCACCTGGCTGGCTGAATTGGAAGGGGTGTGAGACTCTTGATCTCAGAGTTGTGAGTTCGAACCCCACGTTAGGTGTAGAGATGACTTAAATAAATAAAACTTAAAAAAAATAAAGAAAATATGTATACATAAAAAAAGAAACCTGTCAGGCTGTTTTTCAAAGCGGCTATACCATTTGGCATTCTCACCAGCAGTGCGCAGGATACCATTTTCTTTATATCCTCACCCACACTTGGTATGTTCAGGTGTAGGGTTTGGTTTTCAATCTTAGCCGTTCTGGTGGGTGTGCAGTAGTACGATATCAAATGACAGTGGGGAAGCAGACATCCCTGCCCTGCTCCTGATTTTAGGTAGCAAGCGCTCAGTCTCTCGCCACTAAATCTGCTGCGAGCTGTGGGTTTTTGCCAGATGCTCTGTCAGGTTGAGGAAGCCCCCTTCTGTTCCGAGTTGGCTGAGGAGTTTTTATTGAGGGTAAATGTCACATTTGGTCAAATGCTTTTCCTGCATCTATTGAGATGATTGTATGATTTTTCTCCTTTATTGGGTAATATGCTGTAATATATGAATTGATTTCAGGATATTAGGCCAACCTTGCATTGATGGGATGAACTTCACTTGGGCATGGTGTGTTATCCTTTGTAGACATTGCTGCATTTGATTTGTTGGTAGTTGTTAAAGGTTTTTGTATCCATATTCATGGGGGATATTGACGTATGGTTTTTTCTTCTTGCAACTTCCTTGTCTGGCTTTGCTATCAGGATAATAGTAAGCCTCATTAATGAATTGAAAAATGTTTCTTCCTCCTGTATTTCCTGTTTATGTAGAATTGGTAGCACTTCTTCCTTAAATATTTGATAGGATTCACTAGTGAAGTCACCTGGACCTGGTCTTTCCTTTGGGAGAAGACTTTAAATTACCAAATCAATTTCGTTAGTTGGTATTAACATTGGTAATTTGTGACTGCTTTCTCTTTTGTGTTGATGAGTCTAGCTGAAGGTTTATCAATTTCATTGATTTTTACTAAGAAGGAACTTTTTGTTTCATTGATTTTCTCATGTTTTCTATTGTATTAATTTCTGTTCATCTCTTTGTTATCTCCTATCTTGTACTTCTTGTCTTAAGGCCTTTTCTGTTGGTTATTGATATGGTCAGTCCAGTCCTCTCATGCTTCCGTTTGCATGGGACATCCTTTCCCATTATCATACTTTCTTGAGCAAAGCATATAGTTGAATCTTGCTTTTCAATCCAATCTAGAGCATCTCTGCCTTTTGTTGTCAGGTTTAACCCATTTATAGTTATTGTATTACTGACCTGGCTAGAGTTGGTCTGCAGTTTTGCTGTTCGTTTTCTACTTGTCTCTCTCTTAGTTGCTTCTCTGTTTCTTCTATACTTCCTACTTTTGTGTTAAATAATTCTTCTAACGTATGATTTTAGTTCTCTTTTCAATATTTTTGTGGGTTTTTGATGATTGTTGTGGGCACTGCCCTATATGCATCCTGACCTTATTGCAATCTAATTCAAGTTAATAATAACTAACTTCCACCAACTTTGCACTAGCATAGTTGTGCCCACTTTCCTTTGAGCTATTGTTGTCATATATTACATCTATGTCTGTTATAAACACAGTATGATAATTTTTGCTTTCAACAGTCATATATCTTTTAATGAAATTAAGAAAACAAAAGAAAAAATATGCCACCTAATCACCAATTTCAGTGCTCTTCATTCTAACCTGTGGCTCTGGGTGAGGTAGCATTTCCCTTTTCCCTTTTGTTTAAAGTTTTTACTCGGTTTTTCCTTTATATTTTATTGTAATGCAGATCTGATGACAACACATTTGCTCATTTTTTATTTATCTGCAACTGTCTTCATTTCACCCTTATTTTGAAGGAAATTTTATCCTATAGAGAATTCTTTGTCAACAAGTTTTTTTTCTTTCATCACTTTGAATATGCCATTACAATGTCTTGTGGTCTCCATTATTTCGGATAAGGACCCAGCTACTTAAATTATTAGTCCTCTATATGTGATGCACCATTTTTGTCTTGCTGCTTTCAAGATTTTGTCTTTGTCTTTCAGCAGTTTGACTGTGATACATCTGGGTTTGACTCTCTTTGTGTTTAGCTTTCTTGTTGAATTTCAAGGATCTGTGAGTCAATGTTTTTCACCAAATTTGGGACAATTTTGGCCATTATACATCAAATATTTCTTGCCCACTTCTTTCTTCTCTTTCCTTCTTGGGCTACTATTAAACATATGTTGGAATGCTTGACACTATCTTGCAGATTTCTGAGATTCTGTTGATTTTTTCCTCAATCTTTGTGGTTTTTGATCTGGAGAATTTCTACTGATTTATCTTCAAGTTCATTGTTTCTTTCTTCTATTATCTCATGTATACTGTCGAGCTCATCTTGTGGATTTACATTCTTTTTCAGATACTGTACTTTTTAGTTCTAGAATTTCTATTTGATTTTTCTAAGTTTTAATTTCTCTGTTGAGAGTTCCTCTTTGTTCACTTCCTTCCTAGTATATTTTCCCTTAATTTTTTGAATATGTATTCTTTTAATTCTTTGAACATATTTATAATAGCTTTTTTGGAGTTTTTTCATCTATATTTAACACTTGGACTTGGAGTCAGTTTCTACTTTTTCCCCCCTACTTTTTTACTTATTTATTTATTTTTGCCCTGATATGGGTCACACTTTCCTGCTTCTTTGTGTGTACAGTAATTTTGGTTGAAAACTGGACACCATGGATAATACACTTTGCAACTCTAGATTATTTGGCTTTCCTGAAGTTGTTAATTTTGTGTTTTCATTAGGCAATTAGCTTACCTGGGCTCTGGCTGGCTTGGTCCACAGAGTGTATGACTCTTGATCTTGGGGTTGTAGGTTTGAGCCCCACATTGGGTGTAGAGATGACTTAAAAATAAAATCTTTAAAAACAAAAGCAAAACTTACCTGGACTCAGGGGCACCTGGGTGGTTCAGTCGTTAAGAGTCTGCCTTCCATTCAGGGTGTGATCCTGGAGTCCTGGGATCGAGCCCCATATCGGGCTCCCTGCTCCACTGGGAGCCCGTTTCTTCCTCTCCTACTCCCCCTGCTTGTGTTCCCTCTCTCTCTGGCTGTCTCTCTCTGTGTCAAATAAATAAATAAAATCTTAAAAAAAAAACAACAAAACTTACCTGGACTCAAACTACAAACTGTTGTCTCCCACAGTTTGAAGCTGTTAATTCTTCTGGTAAAATAAAACATTTTTATTTTTTCTATTTTCAGTTGGTTCCCTCCTGCATCTGAATAGTTTAAGGTCAACCAATGATTGGGCAAAGGTTATGGTCAGCCATCTCAAGCTAATGAGGATTTATTTTAATTTTATTTAACTTCATTTTTAAAAGATTTTATTTATTTATTTGATGGAGAGAGAGACAGCCAGTGAGAGGGAACACAAGCAGGGGGAGTGGGAGAGGAAGAAGTAGGCTCCCAGTGGAGTAGGGAGCCTGATGTGGGGCTTGATCCCAGGACTCTGGGATCATGCCCTGAGCCAAAGGCAGATGCTTAATGACTGAGCCACCCAGGCACCCTGAAAGCTAATGAGGATTTAAACCCTGGCTATCTGAGCTCTGGGTGGGTTGAGGAGCTCAGTCAAAGGTTCTAGTTTCAGGTAAGCTAAGAAGAAGGAGGAGAAAGTGTTCAAGTGTCCCCAGGTTTTCAATTTCCTCTGAGTTCTTTGGGCTCTCCACATTTATGCTTAGCTTAGCATTCAGCCCAAGATGTATGAGGGATTTGCTGTCTTCGCCTGTCTACGGTGTATTAGTCAGGGTTCTCCAGAGAAATAGAACAATAGGATATATAGATATAGATAAATAAGAGAAGATTTATTATGGGAATTGGCTCAACAAATTATGGAGGCTGAGAAGTCCCACAGTCTGCCATCTGCAAGTTGGAGAGCAAGGAAAGCCAGTGATGCAATTCAGTCCAAATCGGAAGTCCTGAAAACCAGGGGAGCTGATGGTATAAATCTAAGTCCAAAGGCCTGAGAATCAGGGGGCTGATGGTGTAAGTTCTGATCTGAGTCTGAAGGCTCAAGAATCAGGAGTGCTGAAGTCTGAGGGCAGGAGAAGACGGACGTCCCGTTCAAAGAGCAAATTCATCCTTCCTCTGCCTTTTCCTTCTATTCAAGCTCTCAGTGAGGTCATGGGAGGAAAACAATCTTCTTTACTCAGTCCACCTATTCAAATGCTAATCTCTTCCGGAAACACCCTCACAGACACACCTGGAAATAATGTTTTACTAGTTATCTGGACATCCCTTAGCCCAGTCAAGTTGACACAGAAATTAGCCATCACATATGGCTCTTTCACTTTCAAAATCTCCCTGTTCAATAGGCAACCCTTCAACCATGTCCACCACCTTTGGCCAGTGAAGCTGTGGGTTGCTGCTGTCCTTGATAAGAGAAGCCTGAACACCCCCAGGCATGGAGGTCACAGATTCGCTGCTCCTATCCTCAGTAGCAGTTTTTCCTGAGTAAAGACTAGTCAAGTTGTTACCTGCCTTGGGTCATTTCCAGTTCTTTGTTAGCAAAATAATTTTGTCCAGTTTTATACTTGTTTTCTATGGAGGAGAATTGCTAAGTCCTTATGCTGCTATTACTAGAAATCTTGCTCATCACATATTTTCAGGATTTTATTTTATTATACAACTGAACCAAGTTCATCATAAATAATATTTAGAAAGTTAGATAATACCTCAAATCACTCATCTAACAGGAGATAATTGCTGTTAACATTGTAGATATATCCTTTTGTATGTATTTAAGCATATACATTAAAAATAAAAAATGGGATAATTTGATGTATACTTTATTACTATGGTAAAATACACATGACATAAAATTCACCATTTTAACCATTTTAAGTATACAGCTCTGTGGCATTAAGTACATTCACATCGCTGTGCAATCATCACCATTGTCCATTTCCAGAACTTTTCCATCTTCCCCAAATGAACCTGTGTACCCGTTAAACATTTTCCTCTCTCCCAGCCTCTGGCAACCCCAACCTACTTTCTGACTCTATGAATTTAACTACTCTAAGTACCTCATGTAAGTGGAATTATACAATTATTTTTTTTTTTGCGACTGGCATATTTCACTGAGCACAATGTCCTCAAGTTTCACTCGTATTGTAGCATGCTATGGAACTTCACAGTTAGGTCTGAATACTATTCCATTGCATGTATACCCCACATTTTGCATATTCACCTTGGGTCATTTCTCATTGAGGTTATTCCCACCTTTTCACTATTGTGAACAATGCTGCTATGAACACAGGCCTACATATATCTGTTTCACTTCTTTTGGGTGTATACCCCAGAATAGAATTTCTGGATCACAGGGTAATTCAGTGTAATTTTTTTTAGGAATCACTGCACTATTTTCCACAGCAGCTGCACCAGCAACGCACAAGGGTTCCGATTTTACCAACCTTCACCAACACTTGTTATGTTTTGGTTTTTGATAATAGCAATCCTAATAGGTATGTAGCTCTATCTAATATGGTTTTAATTGCATTTCCCTAATGATTAGCGATGTTGAATATCTCTTCATGTGCTTGTTAGCCATTTGTAATATTTTCTTTGGAGAAATGTCTGCTCATTTTGACCATTTTTAAATCAGGTATTTTGTTTTTGTGTTGTTGAGTGATAGGAGTTCTTTATATATTCTGGATATTAATCCCTTACCAAATATATAACTTTCATGTATTTTCTCCCATTGTGTGTATTGTCTTTTCATTCTGCGGATGGTGTCTTTTGATGTGCAAAGTGTTTAATTTCGCTAAAGTGCAAATAATCTATTCTTTATTTTGTTGCTTTGTACTTTTGGTGTCACATCCAAGAAGTCATTCCCAAATTCAATGTCATGAAAAATTTCCCCTGTGTTTTCTTCTAATGGTCTTATTATTTTGGTTCTTCCCTTTAGGTCTTTGATCCATTTTTCAGTTAAATTTTGTATATGGTGTTAAGCATGGGCTCGTACTTCCCAAAACCATTTGCTGAAGAGCCTGTGCTTTCCCCATTGAACGGTCTTTTGTTGAAAATTATTTGACTGTATAAGTGAGGGTTTATTTCTGGGCTCTCCTTTCTGTTCCCTTGGTCTGTATGTCCGTCTTTATGCCAGTATCGTAGTATTTTGATTACCATTACTTCGCAGTACATTTTAAAATCAGGACATGTGAGACTTCCCACTTTGTACTTCTTTTTTCAAGATTGTTTAGCTATTCAGGTCCCTTAAAATTTTACATAAATGGATTTTTCTTTTTAAAAATTAAGGTATAAATGACATAAACCATTGTATTAGTTTTAGGCATGCAATGTGACTCAATATTTGTACATATTGCAAAATGATCACCACAGTAAGTCTAATTAACATCTGTCACCATACATAAACATTTTTTTCTTGTGATGAGGACTTTTAAGATCTACTTTCTTAGCAACTTTCAATGCTGAGCAGAGAGCCGAACTTGGGACTCAATCCCAGGACCCCAAGACCATGACCCAAACTGAAGGCAGACGCTTAACCAACTGAGCCAACCAGGTGCCTTTTTTTTTTAGTGAGTTTTTTTTTGTTTTTTTTTTTTAGATTTTTCTTAGCTACTTTCAAATATGCAATATGTAGGATGTATTTTTCTATTTCTGCAAAAATGTTACTGGGATTTTGATAAGGATTCCATTGAACCTTAGATGATATACACTGCTTTTAAACTATCTTTTTTTCCCAAAATATTATGAATATATGAACAGTATATCATGAAATCTTTTTTGCTCATAATATACTTCAGTGATTTCATTTGTACTGGCTGCATAATACTCCACTGTGTGGATATATTATAATTTATTTAATCATACCCTATTGTTCAGCATTTTGGTTATTTCCCATTGTTGATATTATAAAGAATGCATAATGATTATCCTTGTACCACTATGTGCTCACATATGGCCTTTTTCTGGGGGTGGGGAGTTATCACTGAGTTTTATTTTTTTGAAAAATTTTTGAAGATTTTATTTATTTATTTGAGAGAGAGAGCACAGAGCGAGAGAGAGGGCACAGAGGGAGAGGGAAAAGCAGACTCCTTGCTGAGCAGAGATCCCGAAGCAGGGCTCGATCGTAGGACCCTGAGATCATGACCTGAGCTGAAAGCAGACGCTTGACTGACTGAGCCACCCAGGAGCTGCGTTTTAATTATAGAGAGAACGCTGGCGTGAGAAGGAGCTTTGAAAACTGTTTTGTTGTATCTCCTCCATTTTACAAACAGAAAACCAAAAGGTCCCACAGTGCAAGGGATTTGTGAACGGTCAACACTAGCTAAGGCTGGGTTTGAATGCTAGCTCCAACACTGACCAGTCAGATGCATTTACACAACTACCTTACCCTCCCTTCACGGGGAAAATGGCAGTAACAGAATCCAGTCTGTAGGGCAAAGGGGGCAGCAAGGAACCCAGCACAAAACAGACATTCTGTAAACACTTCTCCCTCTCCTTGGCACGCAGGGAACTAGGACCCAGGGTCTTTGTTAACCTAGTCTTATTTCTGCACTCAGAGGCCTGAGATGTTTCTGGTTCCATAGCCTCACTTGAAGGAAAGGGAAAAACCCTTTCTCCTTTTTCTATCGAGCCCAAACCCTGACTACTTTAATTAGGTAATTACTATTTATATTGGTTACATACCATATTTTATATATTCTATTTCATTTGTATTAGCTTATATTCTATGTGATGTAAAATGATGGTTCATATTAATTATCTGCCAGGCACTGTTCAAGCTCTTTAAGAGTGTTAATTCATGTAACACCTTGTAGCTGAGAAAGTGAAATTAGCTGGGACCGAGAAAGTACAGATCTGCGGCCATTTGTCCGTCTGAAATGGCAGACAGGGAGAAGGCCAGCTGCCAGGAACCAGGACAGGATATTCTCCTGCGGTTCTGCAGCTGTAAAATATCGTAACAACTCATGTCTTTCCGTGACTCGCTGAGAAACTGCTCTTTAAGATCCCAGACTCCCTGGAACTTTGCTGCTTGAAATGTTATCGGCAGGAATTTGGGGGGAAGAATGGAAGGTAAGAATAAAACGGCCCCCCTTTGCCCTGAAGATCTAAGTCACTACAGAAGAGCGGCCTCATTTCCAACCCAAGCACAGGGCTTCAGATAAGGGGTTTCTGAACACACCACCCCACATCTGTCTTAACCTTGTCGTTTCCAAGGAGACGGGATTCTGGGTCTACTTGCGGTCCAGACTTGATGTCAATCTCTTTCAACACAGTCCTGCTTTGCTTTGAGGCAAAAACACGGCTTCGTTTAAATTCCGCCCTTCTCCAAAGTTCTATAGTAACTCTGTCTTTTCTTTTGTTCGGCTCTTTCAGTGTCTGTTCTCCCTCATTGCAATGGATTGATAAATCTGACTTTGCCAGACCAAGGCTTGTTTTTGGTCTTAGCTTGATTGGGCTGGGATGCAATTTTTAAGCTTCAACTCCAAGGCTGTCCTCGAGAAACACAGGCAGGAGGCAGGACGTCACCCCTGGAACAAGCCTTCTCAAACTTGAGCACGCTTCCAAATCACCCACTGAGCTCGGTAGAGCATACATTGGTGGCCCCCACCTCCCAGAGTTTCTGCATCAGGAGGTCAGGGTAGGAACCCTAGAGGTTGGATTTCTAGCAAATTCCTAGGTGGTGCTGATGCTGTGGATTCCAAGGGAGCACAATTTGGGAACACCGACCTGAGTAATCCACATCATCTTCACCGTGTACAGCTGTAAGGAAGAACTGAGAAATGTGTGAAGAGCTCCGTGCAGGATTTGACATATAGTAAGTACACAATAAATGTAAGCTACTAACTGTTATTTTTAAATGAACCACTCAGATTTTCCAGTCGTCCACGCACTCATCCGTTGTTTCTTCCAATCCACTGACAAGTTAACTCTTGTGATTCTCTGGGAACTTACGGTTGGGCGGGGGTGGGCAGATAGACAGCCAGTTAATTGCAACACAAGGCAGGGTGAGATAAACTCCTTGCACAAGTGTTGAAAACACAAATTCGGAGTCCTGTGATAAATATGTAATTTGGGGTATTTTCCCCCCCACCAGCTCTTTTTTCCCCATGTTGTGATTAGAAAACCTTCTGAACCAGAAACATCAGACTGTGTCTCTGCCGAGTTCTGTTTAGCCATTCTACTGTTGGACGTTTCATTTCTTCCAGTTGTTACCAATATAAAGAATGGTCCTGTCAAGATCTTTGTATCTAAACTATGTTAGAACCACAGATGACTTCTTTAGGGGAAAAGACCCCCAAATGGGGAAGCGACTGGGTCCAGAGGCATGAACTTTGAGGAGTCTCCCGATCACTATTATCAAATTTCTGTCCATCTTGGAACAGGAGGGTTGCTGGTAAGAGCTGCCAGATGGCAACATCTATGCCCCTTTCAGCAGATGTCCGTGATTCTAAGCACTAGGCAAAGACGATGGGGGTCCCTGCAACGGGTTCAGTTTTGCCTTTTACTGCTTCTTGCTGCGATTGAGTGCGCTCGTTGGCCGGATTTCCCCCCAACGTCTCCCCACCAGTTTCTTCCTTGGTTCGAGGGCAGTCTCGGGTCAGTGTTCGCCGTGCTATGAGGGCCTTAGTTAGCTTCTTTTACCAGTCCCTAATGGTGCATGAATTGCTTTATGGGTTTCAGTGAAACATGAAGCTAATGGGAGTGAAATCATTTCCTGGTGACCTTTATTTCAACCTGGGTTGGCTGAAGTTTGAATAAACTGAGGCAGGAAGTGGCTAAGTTTATGATCAGCTCTCATTCAAAATAAATCACTCTTCAAAGGGAGCAGCCACCTCCGCCACCATCACCGAGGACCAACGAACCGGCCTTACTTGTGGATGTCGAAGTGAGCACTAGACACCACCTGTTCAGTCCTGCCCTTGCTTCTAAGGACTTGTGCCAACCCCACAGGAGAAACCTCCCCAGATGCCCACGGCCCACATTCATGTCTCCACCCCTGAGGGCTGCACTGGGGACGGAATTCTTTGCATACCTCCTCTCACTCAGTACCCACACCTATTGGTGACCCATTTCACAGCCAAGAAAACTAAGGCTCAGAGCAGGGTGGGAACTTGCCCAAAGGACAGAACAGGAGAACAAGGGTTGGAAGTCAGGTCACCTGGGTCCAGAGGGTCATCTGTGGACCATGTGCCCTGCCCAGAGTCTTTCTCCACTCTCGATTGCTACTATCATGCTTGGAGCCCTCGTCTGTGCACCTGTCCTATCTTACTATTTTCTCAGAACTTGGATGCCTGACTTGCTATTCTCTGGGTAACCCAGACTAAGCACAAGACTGGGCACAGTGAGGATGCTCAGGGATGCTTGAGTACATCTGCTTTGCTTTCTTTCCTTCCTCCATCTCTCTGCCTCTAGAAGGAATGATATTGGATGACCATGCTTGTTTCAAGAAAATATATCGAGGAGGGAGAAATGTCTTCATCTCTACCCCTGTAGCTCAACACTTTTTAGAGAGACCTGAGTTATCTACATCATCCTTCCCGTAAAATCACCGTGATCTTAAAGACAGCCATAAAAATTCTAGATAGTTCAATATTTAACATTCACGAAGTGGATCGAGTAATTTCAGTCCTGGCCTCCCTGTGCTAAATGCCAGACTGGGAATACCAGGGGAAAGCAGATGGCCTTGGCTTTCTTGGTGATCCTCCCTGGGCCAAGACAACAGGCACTAGGCGTCAAAGCCTGCCCAATGCGAGGTCACTATTCTGCAGATTGTTTTTCAGCCTTATTAAATAAAGTGATAAGATATTTAAAGTGTATAATGTGATGGTTTGATATATGTAGGGTTTCTCCCATCCAGTTAATTAATACTTGCGTCGCTAAGTGCGTGTGTGTGTGTGTTGTGAGAATATTTAAGTTCTACTCTCTTTGCGAATCTCAATTATATGGTCCAGGGTCATCAACTACATTCACCATATTGCACACTAGATTCTCACACGTCGTTCATCTTAGAGCTCAGAGTATCTACCGTGTTACCAACCTCCTATTTCCCTCACCCCCAAACACCTGGCAACTACTTTTCTCCTCTCTGTTTCTCTGAGCTTGACATTTTCTTTTTAGGCTTCACATATAAGGGATAGCAGGCAATATTTGTCCTTCCTTATTTGGCTTGTTTCACGTAGCATAATGCCCTCAAGGTCCATCCGTGTTGCAAATGGTGGGCTTTCCTTCTTTCTCGTTGTATATACATACAGACACCACATCTTCTTATCCACTCAACTGTTGATGGCCCCTTGGGTTGTCTCCACATCTTGGCTCCTATGAATAAGGCTGCGATGAACATGGGAGGGCTCTCTTTGAGATCCTGTTTTCATTTCCCTTGGGTAAATACCCAGAAGTGGAATTGCTGGATTGTAGGGTAGTTCTATTTCTAGTGTTTTGAAAAATTTCTCTCTGTTTTCCATAATGGCTGCACCAATGCGCATTCCAGCCAACACAGAGCAAGGGGTCCCTTTCTCCACATCCTGGCCAATACTTACTATCTCTTGTCCTTTTGATAGTAGCCATCCCTGACAGGTGCGAGGTGGTAGCTCATTGTGGTTTTGATTTGCATTTCCCTGATGATGAGTGACGCCAAGCACCTTTTCATGGACCTGTTGGCTATCTGGATGTCTTCTTTGGGAAAATGTCAAGCCAGTTCCTCTGCCCATTTTTTCATTGGATGGTTTGGGGATTTTTGGCTATTCAGTTGTGTGAGTTCTTTGTACATTTTAGATATTAACTCTTGTCAGGTGTATGACTTACAGATAGATAGTTCCTCCTGCTCCATGGGTTTGCCTTTCATTTTCCTGGTGGTTTCCTTTGCTCTGTAGAACCCTTTTAGTTTGATGTCGTCCTACCTGTTTATTCTTGTTTTCTGTTGCCTTTGTTTTTTGGTGTCAAATCCAAAAAAAAAAAAATCATTGTCAAGACCAATGTCAAGGGGCGTACCCCCTTATGTTTCCTTCTAAGCAGCGTATTCTTTATAAGACAAGTATTGCCAGGATCCTGGATGTGAATTTTCTTATGCTCTCAGAATGAAATCAGGGGAACCATCACCAGTGTGGTCTACTTCAGGCAGCCACCCAAGGCTATCCTTCTGCCCCTCCTTAGCCACCTCCTGGTGGCCCCTTGCAGGCTGTGTCCTGAGGAAGGCAGGTGCTGAGTTAGCTGGGCTCCTAGAGGACTCCTGTGGAAAACTGCTGTTCTATACACTGGGCTGAGGTTTTCTATCACAAAATCAAATCATGCTAGTGTTCTTTCAAATCACAAAATAATTTAAGTAAGGGAGAGAGTATTTTCATTTACAAGGCTTTTCCTACCTACTGCCTTTTGTCCACACCATCATCGGGTACATGATGGTGTCTGATTTAGCCCCAAATTAAGTTTGATCCATTGATATTTCATACTGTTCCCTGCAAAACCACTCGGGGACACCGGGGAGCAGCTGGCCTGGAATATTGGAGCTGGAAACTGCCCTCAGGGGCTGCAGGTTTCGTCCTGATTCCCACCTTCCTGTGCCTGCAGCCCCGTTATGTCCGTATTCCCCTCACCCCTCACCCCTGTGCTCAAGGCACTCTGCCCTTCTCCATGGGACAGGCCGCGGTTCTGCTTCTCTGCAAGGGGCTCGCTCACAGCTTCTCCCTGCCTGGCATATCTCCCATCTCCCACTCCGTTGTCACTCCTTCGGGAAGTCTTTCCTGTCCCGCTCCTGCCCACCCCAGGCTGGGTTCATCCCCCATGACGGGCTCATGGAGCACCATGGAGCTTGGAGCTAATCATGGCTGCATTTTAATATTCGTTTATGGAATCGTTTGATTCATGTGTGTGTGTGTAAGAGAGAATGTGTGTCTCTCTGCATGTGTGTGTCTTTACCACAATCTCCATTGTGCCCAGCACAGTGCTTGACACATAGAAAGCCCTCGATAAATATCTGTTGGTTGAAGGATTGTGTAGTGCTATGAATTTCTTTACAGTCCTGGTCGTAGTGTCTTCATTTTACAAATGGAGAAACTGAGGTCCAGAGATGGGACTCGCCTTGGTCATCGTCCTGCGGCTGGAAGGCAGCAGAGCTGGGGCTTGAACTCAGGCCTCTGACTCAGTCAGTGCCCTTTGCACTGCTGTAGGCTGCCAGCTTCCCTCGAGGTCTGGCAGGTTAAACAGAAATAAAAAGTTCAGAGGAAATTCACCACAAGGCAGAGTGTCTACCAGCGATGACTTCACCTCAGGTCAGTGAGAGACTTTGCAGAATAGAACGGAAAGGAAAATACCTTTGCCATGAATGAGCTGGACTGCTGGGCTCTGGCTGACTCATAAGAAGTTTTCACTTTATAAGGACTTTCTTGGGGGTCCCCTGGGCATGCCTTTTGCCCTGCGTCCAGGTCTGGGAGAGGGGAGGTGGGGTGAGAGCAGGGTGCAGAGCTCACAGCCTGCAGTCCCGGCTTGGCCAGCTGTGTCTCCAGGGGCCTGTCCCTCCCTCCTCTGTCTGGATCCTGTCTCTTCTGCCTGGTGTATAAATGGGCTCGCGTTAATAGCGCCTGCTCAGATCACAGTGGGTCTGGCTGCCAGCTGCTCCTTGGGGTGTCTGGACCCTGCAGAACCCTGCCCGGGGGCCCGGGAGTCCTGGTGCTCAACCCCGCTCCCTTCACCAGTAGCCTGTCTGTCCATTCATCCTTTCTTTTGGCTACTCCTCTCCCTTTCTATGTCTTTTGTCCTTGAAGTCACTTAAGGGGCCTGGCCAGTGCTGTCTGCAGGAATGTGGAAATTCATGCCCAGAGCTTTTTCCCAAAGCTCCCCCATCCCTGCGCCCATGGAGCTGTGTTCTTGGCAGAAGGAGGGAAAGGGTTGCTCTTACTATTACCTTCACACCTTGGTCCCTGCGAACAGCACAGCCTGCCCCTGCCCGGGGAACCTCTCTTCCCAGGGCACATACACCGACCCCATTGTCCCTCCTTTTCCAGCACACGACCTCTTCCCCCCCGACAGCCACTCAAGCAAATCCATGCCTGCACACCTGGCCAACCTATCAGACAGCCCCCGGCTGTGTTTGCATCCAGACAGAACTTGGAGACCCCCAGCCACTTCCAAGCGCCCCTCATACTCCCCACAGCCTGGAAGGTTGGATTATCAGCCACCCATTTCAGAGATGGAGAAGCTGAGGCTCAGAGAGGTAGAAATCTGCCAAGATCTCACAGCTGGAGGGACAGAGGTGGCCCGGGAATGGTCCCACTTTCCTGTGTCCATCGACAGGGCATAGGGGATCCCTCGGCCCCCAGCCTGCTGCAGAGCTTTGTGTCTGGGATCAGGGACAGCAGGACCTGCAGTGAGAAGGTTAGGAACGCCCCAAGGCCATCTCCGGAATTCTTGGCACCTGCCAGCCGATAAAAATCATTGGGGAGTGATGTCACATGTTGGTGACCCATTGATCGGCATGTGTTTCTGCTTGTTTTGCTTGGTCGGATTGGATCATGATTAAGCCAAAGGCTGAGGGTTAGGAAAGGGAAGGAAGTGTGGATTACGACCCAGGGCCACAGACTCTCTTGGGTGGCCGGTTGGATGGGCAGGAACCCGAGCAGTGACTCGGCAACTCCTGACAGGCCGTGTCCACAGCCTTCTCTTAGCTGGGCCGGGAAGAGGCTGTGGCTTTGACATCAGGCAGAGAGAGCTGAATTCCATCCTATTTCTGCTGTTTCCCAGCTGTGGACCTTGGGCAAGTCCCCTCCAATCCCTGAGCCCTGTGTTCTCACCTGTACAATGAGAATGCAAAACCCCCTATTTTAGAAGGGGGTCAGGATGATAACAGGAGAGGAACCAGATCAAGGGTTTCGCACGTTGGCCGTGCTCAGTTAATGTAGGCTTCCCACGTCCTCCGGCCGCACAGAGCACCTGTGTTCATTTTCATCAGCTCGAGAGAGAGACAGACCCTAGATCTGAAGCCCGCCTGTCTCACTCCCTGCTGTTCAACCTGGAGAAAGTTATCCCCCCTCCCAGAACCCCAGCTTCCTCCGTAGTAAGAGGGATGTTGACACAGCCGCCAATAGGGTTTGAAGAAAGTTTGAATACGATAGTGCTGGATGATACCTAACGTTTATCAGCCTCTTGGCTGAGTGCCAGGAGTCTGCATTTTTTTTTAAGGTTTTTTATTTGTTTGAGAGAGAGAGCACGGGCAGGGAGGACGAGCAGAGGGAGGAGCAGACTCCTCGCTGAGTGGGGAGCCCGACACGGGACTCGATCCCAGGACCCTGAGATCCTGACCTGAGCTGAAGGCAGGCGCTTCACCAACTGAGCCGCCCAGGACTCTGCATTTTTAACAATGCTCTTGGTGATCCTGATGCTGCTGGTCTGAGCAGTGAGGTGGTGGGTGAAGGTCAGCGGGGTTGTAGGGGGGATATGGGTGGAGCAGGGACAATGGCTTAAGAGTGGGCTGTTGCCTTCGGGATGCCACCTGCGTGAGACAGAGCTAAAGGTTATCTGGCAAGTAATGACTTTACTCAGTTATTTGTTCAATCGACAAGCATGTCAGTGCTTGGGGGCTGGAGGGTCAGCTCCTGTCCCCTCGAAGCACCGGCTGCCATGGCTTCCAGGACAGAGCCCTGGACCAGCCCAGGGCTCATGCCAGCTGACTGCAGGTGAGGGCCCACGAGCTGGTGTCCAGGGTGGGGAGGAACCAGCCGAGGGAAGTGTCCAGACACACAGGAGACCAGTCATGCAGAACGCACTAAAGACAGAGTCTGTCTTCACCGTCATCATTTTACAGCCTCCCGCGGAGGAGAGCACCCAGGCTTGGGAGGCAGGGAGAAGCGAAGTCACAGCTCTGCCCTCAACATGCCGTGTCACCTACGTGCCGTGGGACCTCAGCGAAGGACGCCCCTCTCTGGGCCTCAGCTTCCTCTTCTGCAAGGTGGAGGCGATGCGGCCTATCCTGAGCACTTTGGGCAGCGGGAAAGTACAAAGAGCAGGTGTGGCGTCCGGCTTCCCGCAGCTGGCCCGCCTCCGTGGAGTCCCTCCCCTGGCATCACAGAAAGCCAGTGTCGAGCATAGGGGCCCTGGTCTCGTGGTGGCCTTCACCGGCAGGGGAGCCTCTGCCCCACAGCGCCCCACATGCCTCCCCCCTCCCCCAGTCAGGCTTCCAGGCAAGGGCAGGAAGCATGCCAGGGTCCCAGGGAGGCTGGTCTTGTCAGCCTCAGACCTTAAGCCCCTGCACTGTCTGACAAGAAACCAGAGACCTGGCTGAGATAAGAAGGCTGTTATCATGGTAAACAGACTCCTCCTGGGATGCAGAGAGGACTAGAACAGGCTGTTTGTCTTTCCCTGGCCTGACACCCAGCAGGCTTGGCTGCCTGACAAGTCTAAAGCAATGAATAGAGGCGGGTTAGTAAAGAGACACAGAATAGAAACCAGGAGGCTAGGCCCACTCTCCACTCTGCCCCTAGCTTGCTGTGTGACCTCAGACAAGTCGCTTGGCCTCTCTGGGTCTCAGTTTTTCCATCTACAGAATGAAAAGTCGGACCGCACCTGTCACTCTAACCCTTGGTCCTACGGTTCAGGCGTTCTTCACCCTGCACGCTGTTACGGAGGCAATACGGAGGACAAGAAAGATGGTCGGGGCCAGGAAAAGAGTGAGGAGGAAGGAGCCCAGCATTTTGCGCCTTCTTAAGCACCAACGAACATTTGGAAAAATCACAACGGTGTCTTACAGATAGAGCAGCCGGTTGGTGTCTACAAAGCAGGCTGGGCACGGTCTCCTGATGCCCTTCGTTTCCCCATTCCTCTGCATACCTGTTCATTCGTGTGTTCCTTCCTTCCTCCCTCTGCTTGTTCATTCTTTCACCGAGCAGTTCGCCTGGTGATCGCTAGCATGGATGCTGAAGCTGATTCGCTTGGGTTCAACCCCTGGCTCTGCCAATGACTAGTCTGTCTGCAGCAAGTTGCTTGCCTTCTCTGTGCCTCTCTTTCTTCATCTGTGGAACAGACGCCACATACCTGCCTCGCGGGGTGGGTTTCGTGTTCGGTGTGTTAACGTGTACGAAGTTCTAAAACCAGTGCCGGGCGGTTACAAGGTGCGATATTCCTGTGTGCTGCTCTCGTTCCTTTTTTCTCATCATTTACAAAGAGACAGGTGTTGTGGCAGACCCTGGGCTGGGCAGAGACTGGGGGTTCGGATCTGAAGGGCAATCCCCAACCCTGAGGAGATCACAAATGCATAAACTGGCAATTACGGTCATGTGGTCAGTGTTGTGCGGGAAAGCTCAGGGTGCCATGGGAACAAAGAGGAGGGGCGCCCGGCCTGGGTGGGGGTGTGGGTCCAGGAAGGATTCCTGGTAGAGATGTCACTGGTTCTGGGTGTGGAGGCACAGGTTCCTGTGTTTCTGCTGGGAGGTGCACGGGGTGGGGCGCCTAGAAACTCTGGTGGAGGGAAGAGCTTGTGAATCGGCTTGGAGAGGGGAGCATACGGGGTTTGGTAGGGCTCGCTGGGGGGTGCACTAGGTGGCAGGTGGAGCTGGGGGGGGAAGCCGAGCCTTCACTATGCTGACTATTCCAGGACTGTGAAAGAGCTAATATATTTTTTAAAGATTTTATTTATTTATTCGACAGAGATAGAGACAGCCAGCGAGAGAGGGAACACAAGCAGGGGGAGTGGGAGAGGAAGAAGCAGGCTCATAGCGGAGGAGCCTGATGTGGGGCTCGATCCCACAATGCCGGGATCACGCCCTGAGCCGAAGGCAGAGGCTTAACCGCTGTGCCACCCAGGCGCCCCAAGAGCTAATATTTTATCAGTTAGGCCAGTGTCCCCAACTTCAAGGATCATGTTTGAAAGAAAGAAAAAAATCTCCGTTAAACGGACATTAATTTATAAAAAAGCTCTGTACACGTACTACCATGCAAATACGTCTGTGCATTATAAGATACACACGAAGAGAAACGTTTAATTGGATCGTTTTGCTTTTTTTCCCCCCTCTTGAGTTGTATGAGATTTTGGGTATTAAGCCCTTATCAGACATATGGTTTGCCAATATATTCTCCCGTTCAGTAGGTTGCCTTTTCATTTTGATGATGGTTTCCTTTGCTGTGTAAAGGCTTTTTAGTTTGATGTAGTCCCACTTGTTTATTTTTGCTTTTGTTGCCTTTGCTTTTGGTGTCAAATCCCCCCAAAATTATCACCCAGACTGATGTGAAGGAGCTCACTGGCTGTTTTTTCTTCTAGGAGTTTCATGGTTTCAGGTCTTATGTTCAAGTCTTTAATCCACTTGGAGTTCATTTCTGTGTATGCTGTAAGATAGTGGTCCAGTTTCATTTTTCTGCATGTGGCTGTCCAGTTTTCCCAACAGGAAAACATAAAACATGAGATGAGGAGAATGCATATAAATAGAAATTCTGGTACAATTTCTCCCTTGAACCAATGGCTCTTCTCATGCATTTCCTGGAATACATGCTTCCTCCACTTGGGAGCTTGGGGTGCATCAAAGGAGGGTAAGTGGAAGTGAGTGGATTTTTACCTTTAAAAGACATCATGACATTTATACCTGCTGGTAACCCCACAGTTGTTGAAATGAACAATGGCTGTATATTAGTAACTTTGGAACAAAACAACTGCAGGGTGACAACTCTCTCGGTTTGCCCAGGACTGAGTGCTTTCCCGTGATGCAGGACCTTCAGTGCAAAAACAGGCAGTGTTCTGGTGCTCCCGGTCACCCTAGTAGTCTAGAACAATCCTATTTTATAAAGAATACAAAAGAGTGTTTAGAAAAGCATTGGGGGGGGGCGCCTGGGTGGCACAGCGGTTAAGCGTCTGCCTTCAGCTCAGGGCGTTATGGGGGCTCTTCTGCTATGAGCCTGCTTCTTCCTCTCCCACCCCCCTGCTTGTGTTCCCTCTCTCGTTGGCTGTCTCTATCTCTGTCTAATAAATAAATAAAATCTTTAAAAAAAAAAGAAAGAAAAGCATTGGAAGGGTGTTTATCCAAAATATTAACAGTGGTTATCACCGGGCGATGGTGTTTTACTTCTGTTTATTAAATGATTTATGTTGGGTTTGCTTGCCTGAATTAAATATTTTCCTGTGAGTAATGTATTATTGTGTGATTTTTAAAACATGGAAAACAAGACAGTGGAGCCTCCCTTCGTATGCAGGGCATAGCGCAGACGGGAGCAGAATAAGGCAGAGGTCCTGGGGCAAGTTAGAGGGTGTGGGAGAACAAGGTGAGGGATGAGAAGGGGCCTTGGATTTGGCAGTGGTGGGGGGAGGGGGAGAAACAACACGTTTGAGAGATCAGTGTGAGAGAAAGAGTCTGTCCCAAGACCTCCAGTGGATGCCTGAACCCAGGGATAGAACCGAACCCTGTACGTACTAAGTTTTTTTCCTAGACATACATACTAATGATAAAGTTGAGTTTATAAATTAGGCAGAGTAAGAGATTAGCAAGGCCAATAATAAAATAGAACAGTCATAACAAGAGACTGAAATGAAAGTTACAGGAATGTGGTCTGTCTCCTGGAAAATATCTGATCGTGCTGTCCTCACCCTTCTTGGGATGACGTGAGATGAGAAAATGCCTGCGTGATGAGATGAAATGAGGTGAGCGCTGTAAGCATGTGACATAGCTTTAGGCGACTGCGACCTCCTGATAAAACATCAGAAGGAGTGTCACCTGCTTCTAGACCACAACGGACCACTGATAGCTGAAGCCTCAGAAAGCAAAACTGGGGCTATCCACGAGTTTCTCAGTGGTGATGTTAACTGAGATGGGTAATTCGGGAGAGACGGCAGTTTTGAGAAGGAGCGCTAAAGAGGAGGGCCCGGGAATCTGCGGTTGGCTTGGTTTGGGACCCACAGACATGACTGTGGGACATGCAGGAGGAAACGGAGGAGACGGATTGATCACTGGAGCTCAGGCCACCAGCTACCTAGAGCCCTGTTTCTCGGCTCAAGCCACCATGACCAGCACTCTCCCTTTGAAAAGTTGTCCAGACGTTCAACAGCATGCCCTACTGGCCTGGGCGTCCCTCCTGACTCATGGCCTAGTTTGAAAGGAGTTACCTTTAAAGACACACGGCAGTAATCCATGGCTAGCTATCACTTGTGAGCAACAGCTGATGACTCATGTATATTACATAGAAAGTTTCTCTTCTCTACCTTTTTGCTGGGGAAAAAAAAAAAGCTTGGGCACCCCCTTATCATTTTTTTCCCCTCCAGAACCAGTGTAGTGATTTCAATCCTTTGAAATGTACTGAGACTCGTTTTATGGGCCAGCGTCTGGTGTATCTCGGTGTGCCCTTGATAATGGCTACTCCGTGGTGGGGTGGTGTGGTCTCTAAATGTCAATTAGGGAAGTCAGTCAGTCGACAGGGTTGTTCAAGTTTTCTTTATCCTTGCTGACTTTCTGCCTACGTGTCCTCTCAATTATGGGAGTGTTAAAACTTCCAACCCTAGTTGTGGGTTTGTTTATTTCTCCATTCTCATTAATATGTCTTAATCTCTGGTCATATCCCTTGTTCTGAAGCCTACTTTGATGTTAATATAGCCAGTTTTCTTACAATTAGTGTTTTCTGACTATCTGTTTTCTCATCTTCTTACTTTTAACTTACCTTTCTGTTAAAAGTGGATTTATCATAGGCAGTGTGTAATTGAGCCTTGCTTTTAAAATCCAGTCTGCCCATCTCTGTCTTTAAACTGGACTGTTTAGACAGTTTACATTTAATGTAATTATCAATAAGGTGGGGTTTAAATCTACTTTCTTATAATGCTAAGCAAAATAGTTCAGTCAGAGAAGACAACTACCAAATGATTTCACACATATGTGGAATTTAAGAAACAAAACAAGCAAAGGGGAAAAAAAGAGAGAGCGAGAGAAGCAAACAGACTCTTAAATATAGAGAACAAACTAATGGTTGCCAGAGGGGAGGTGGGGAGGATGGGAGAGAGAGGGATTAAGGAGTGCGCTTTTCCTGATGAGCACTGAGTAATGCAGAGTTGTTGAATCACTATATTGTTCACCTGAGACTAATATAACACAGCTTATTAATTATACTGGAATTAAAATAAAACATCTGATAAAAAATTATGATGGAACAGGATGCTCATCTAAATAAAATTAAATAAATTATTTAAAAAATCTACTGCCTTTCTACTTGCTCTCTATTTGTCCCATCTCTTCTTTGATTCCTCAATTTTCCTTTGCCTGGCTTCTTTTGGATTAATTATTTTTTATTATTCCATTTTGTTTTCACTCTTTGTTCTATTTTTTTTTAAAGATTTTATTTATTTATTTGACAGAGATAGAGACACCCAATGAGAGAGGGAACACAAGTAGGGGGAGTGGGAGAGGAAGAAGCAGGCTCATTGCAGAGGAGCCCGATGTGGGGCTCGATCCCAGAACGCTGGGATCACGCCCTGAGCCGAAGGCAGATGCTCTTAACCGCTGTGCCACCCAGGCGCCCCATCTTTGTTCTATTTTTAAAAAGGATTTTTATTTATTTGAGAGAGAGAGAGCATGAGCGGAGGGAGGAGCGGCAGAAGGAGAAGGAGAAGCAGACTCCCCACTGAGCAGAGAGCCTGACACGGGCTCCATCCCAGGATTCTGAGATCATGACCTTAGCCGAAGCAGACGCTTAACTGACTGAGTCACCCAGGTGCTCTTTTTGTTCTATTTTTTTAAAGTGTATGCTTAGGGTTAAAGTGTATGCTTAGGGTTAATTTAAAGTGTATGCTTAGGTGTATGCAATTAAAGTGTATGCTTAGGGTTAACTCTTATCACATCATATTTGCATACTATTATGCCACTTCACATATTTATTAGGGTCTGATCAGAAAAACAGAACCACTGGGAATGATCTAGAACATGGGATTTATTATAGGAATTTGACCTTATATAATTATAGGGAGCTGGCTAAACAGTCTATAAAAGGCCATTTTCTTTGTATCCGGTGCTGGTATACCACTGACTGAAGGGAAGGAGGTTGGGAAGGGGAGATGGATTTAATGTGGGGAAAGAGTGGGTGAGAGCAGGAACAAGCCAGCACCCATATTATCATCTCTCATCTCCTCTAAGACACCAACTTCAAGTATGTGAATGACCTGTAGGAGAAACAGGGGCTTTTCTTTATCTAGCTAAACAGACGTAGTCTAGGGATCAGAGATACTTGAAGAACAATCCAGTAGGAAGTAGATGAGCTGTCAGCCCAACTCCTGCCTCCTGACGACAAGGTGACCCAGCAGTTAAGTGATAGAGTGTGTGACCTGTGCCTGAAATTCCTATACCAACATTTTGAGTGTGTGTGTGGGGGGGAAGCCAGTGGCAATTGCTTTATTCCACCTTCCAGATGTTGCACAAAATGTCTTCTGTGACCCACACTAACTTGGAACTATATAGGGAGAGGAATTCTGGGAAACAGAGTTCCCAGGGTAGCTTAGCTGAGTTGACCCAAGAGAAATCCACTGCAAGAGATCACGTAAGAAACTTGTACCAGCAGTACATTTCCATTCCCCATTCTGTCCTTTTTGTGCTATTGTTGGCATACATTTTGCTATTCCATACATTGTAAACCCCAGCATATACTGTTAATATTTTTTTTATCTTTTAAAGAAATTGACAAATGAGGTGAAAGGAGACCTTTATATTTATTCATGTGTTTATTATTTTGCATAGATTCAAGTTTCCATCCAGGATAATTTTCCTTTCACCTGAAGAATTTCCTTTACTATTTCTTATAGTGAAGGTCTGCTGGTGACAAATTCTCTCAGGTTTTGTTTTTCTGAAAAAGGTTTTATTTCTTCTTCATTGTTTAAAGGATATTGTGGCTAGAAATTTTAGGTTGAGAACTTTTTCTGTCAGTGCTTTAGAGAGGTTCCATTGTCTCTTGGCTTGCATAGTTTCTGATGAGAAGTCTTTTTTTTTTTTAAAGATTCTATCTATCTATCTATCATCTATCTATCTATCTATCTATCTATCTATCTATCTATCTATCATCTATCTATCTATCTATCTATCATCTATCTATCATCTATCTATCTATCTATCTATCTATCTATCTATCTATCATCTATCTATCTATCATCTATCTATCTATCATCTATCTACTCTGTCTATTTAGAGAGAGCACAAGTGTGGAGAGGGGCAGAGGGAGAGGGAGATAGAGAATCTCAAGCAGACTTCATGCTCAGCATGGAGCCCAATATGGGGCATGATCCCATGACCCTGAGATTATGACCTGGGCCTAAATCAAGAGTCGGACACTTAAACAACTGAGTCACCCAGTTGCCCCAGAAGTCTTTTAATTCTTACCGTTGTTCCTGTGTAAGTAACATGGTTTTTTCTCTCTTTGCTTTTAAGATTTTCTTGTTACTGCTGGTTTTCAGCAATTTGATTACAATGTGCCTTGGTGTAGGGTTTCTATGTTTATTCTAATTGGGATTTACTGAAGTTCTTGGTTCTGTGGGTTTATAGTTTTCAGCAAATTTAGAAAATGTTCAGATATCTTTTCTCCCAACATATTTTCTGTTTCTCTCCCACCAACGCCCTCCTCTCCCTCTTAAATTACTCATGATAGACTACTTGATGTCATATCACAGATCACTAAGCTCTGTTCATTTTTTCTGCCTTTTCCCCTGTTGTGCCTTAGTTTAGATAGATAGTATTGCTATATCTCCTGGGTCAATGATCTTTTCTTCTGCAGTGTCTAATCTGCTGTTAGCTTCATCTAATGAAATTTTAGTTTATTTTAGTTATTTTTATTTTTATTTTTTTTGGTGGGCAGCAAAGTTTATTGAGTGATAGTAAAGTTCATTGAGTGAGAGTACAAAGCTCCCAAAGAGGGAGGGGACCCGAGAGGAGCACCTGAATTTTTTTAGATATTATATTTTTCATCTTTAGAAATTCCATTTGATTCTTTTTTATGTCTTCCATTTCTTTCCTCTTATGCTTATATTTTTCTTTAAATACTTCAACATAATAACTATTTTAATGTCTCTGTATGTTAATTTCATCATCTCTGTCACTTCTGGGTCCATTTCTATTGACTGATTTTTCTTCTGGCTATGGATCCCATTTTCCTGATTCTTGGCATATTTAGTAATTTCTGACTGGATGCTGGACATTATGGATGTTATGTAGTTGAGGATTTCAATTTTGTTGTGTTCTTTTAAAGAGTGCTGGGTTTTGTTGTAACAGGCAACTAGGTTACTTACAAATCAGCTTGCTCTCTTTGAAGCCTGTTTTTAAGCTTTGCTATAACCGGTCTGGACTAGCCCTCACTCTAGGGATAGCTCAGCTTACAGCTAAGGCATGACATCTACCAAGTCTTCACTGAATGTTCTAGGTTTTCAGTGATTTCTCACCACTCTGGCTGGCCGCAACTCAAACGCTCCTGTCCTGTGTGAGCTCTGAGAATTGTTCAGCTTGCAACTTTCTAGTTTTTCTTTGCCCAGTATCATGGAGCTTCACCCTAGTACTCAGCAACAACTTCAGGAGGCCAGACACAGCTTGCTGGAGCTCTTTTTGGGCACAGCTTTCTCCTCTCTAGAACTTTGCCGCCCAGCTTCTAGCTGGGTGCCTGAGCTCTAATTTTCACATCCTCAAATCAGCAAGATTACTGTAGTCTGCTTGGGATCCCTTTCCTGGAACCATGGTCTGGTATATGACTCCATGCAGAAAACCAGGAAAATCAAGGGCTCCCCTCATTTGTTTCTTTTCTCTTAAAGATCACATCCTTCCATGCCTGTTTTTAATTGTGGGGAAACAGTTGCTTCCTATATCTTCATTAATTTTCTAGTGTTTGGGGTGAGTAGATAAATTTAATCCTTGTTACTCTATCATAGCCAGAAGCAGAAGTCAGGAATTGATAAAAAGGAAAGCTCTCTAATGGCTCTTTAAATGCTACCCCTCTCTCATGAAGTTCTTAATTTCTGTCTCTTCTGTGTTTTATGCCATCACACTCTGCCTTGACTTATAATCACAAACATATGCGACTCAATGGACTATAGGGGCCATGAAGGTGAGCACAGAGTCTATCTTAGTAGCCTCTCTGAGTCTAGTACATGATAGGCCCTTGGGAAGTGAGGCTGAGTTTCCTTGAATGGCAGTGAACTGAAATGACCTGGATGAGGTAATGGGTATCCCAAGCTGAAACCCAGGAGGACCGGCTGTCTCCCTTGTGTGATCAACGGTAGGCATACTCCCAGGTAAAATCATGAGGGTGCACAATTCTCCCTTATTAGGCAGGAGACCAAGTGATTGGTTGAAAGAATTCAAGCCTGTCCAGACTTGCCAAATACATCATCATGATATTAGAGCTCACAAAGCCTCAGATCTTGGCATAATGGAAGGGCTTGACCACAGGTGCCCTGACAGTGTCACATGATCTCCCAGAGTGAGGCCAGACCGTTCCCCAAGGGGCAGGTCCTGGAGTGTCCAGGGACTCAGGCTGTTGCTGCTCTTGCCCACTTTCCCTGGAAATGGAGCAAGGATGGGGAGTGACGAGGTCTGGGTCCTTGCCTTAGCTATGTGACCTTAATCAGCTGACTCTGTTTCCCCACCTGCAAATGAAGCCTCAGACAGGTTGGTCTCTAATGCCTCTTCCTGCTCTAAAGAGCTAGTTCTCACAACTGGTGGCTTGATGGTCCTGGAAGTCTGTGATTCCCTCAGCTGCTGAGTCTAGGCTCATAATTGATGGCACTGGGACATTGGCTTTTTGTGGCTCTGTGATTAGAACAATCTGTAACTCTTGAGTGATCCATGTTGCTGTGAACCTCACCTTCTATAGAACTGATGGCCGCAGTCAGTGACAATTCTGTGACACTGCTGTGTGGCTCTGTGACCCTGAAGCACTCACCTCATTGATCTCCATCGGCAGCAGTGGTGCTGGTGTGCCTGGGACCCAGCTTCCTATCTGCTCAAGAACTCAAACCTCCTCCTCATTCATTGCTCCCAGGGTCATTAATTTGAGTGATTCACTTGCAGGAGCCAGTGAGAAACAGAGGGGCAGCGAGTGCCAGCCTGGTCACCCTCAGCCTGAAAGGGCTTAATTGTTTGCCTGCCTCAGAGAGCCCTTGTCCTCGGCTGTCTAGTGAGGGCCCGGCTGGGCCAAGCTCGGCTGGGCTGGCGTGAGGGCACAGGGCAACACTGCACTGTGCCTGTGTTAGAGGGACGATCTGCTCTCCCTGCCCATCATCCAGGATGACACTGTGCACTACGGAGAGGGATGAGCTGAGGGCAGGTAGGGCCACTGCTGATTCTGACCCTGGTTCCTGGGGCCACCTCTTGTGCCTGTTTGCCAGCCCTGGGTGGTGGCCCTGGTTTGCCTGGTTTCTGGCCTGACCCCACCTGAGAGTCTTATGGGCCTGGTTGTGCTATCTGACTGGAGCCTCTGGACACACCCCCTGGAATGGCTTGTTATGTATTTCATTTTCCTGTAAATGAGGACCCAGATGCTCCTCCCTGACCTTTGGTCTGTGGATCTGGGACAAACCTCTGGCAATCCCGTAATCCTGTCCCTGACCCTGCTTACAGTCAGATCCTGATCCACAGGGATAAGTCAGAAGAGGAGAGCCCCCCCCCCACTCTGTCACCTGTTCCTGTGTGACAACTCGCATCCCCTCTCTGAGCTGTGGGCTCTTCGACCGATAAAATGGAGAGTGGGACCTCCCTCCTGGTGGCTGTGGGGAAAAATCTGTGGGAACCTGTGTACAAGCGTGCTCTGGGCACAAAGGTTGGGGATCACTGTGCAGATAACAGGGTTGGTTCTCCAGGAACACATGTGAGCCTGTCTCCTATACTACAGCACAAAGGAGGTCCCCCGCCCCTGGGGAGAAATGTCCGGTGGGCACCTGGGTCTGCCTCTCCTGGCAGGAATTAAAGACCCTCTCCTCCTGACAGGGGAGAATGTAGTCAGGAGAAATCCATCTATTCATTCATTCAGTCATTTATTCATTTGTTCAACATTCCTTAGTTCATTTGTTCATGCATTCATATTTTGCCAGTCACTGTTTTTGCTGCTGGCTTTTGTCTTGGCAATCCTACCTTGAGAATGATTTCATTACACTCTGGACTTGGAGTGGCACCGGGTGGGGAGGTGGGAATGGCCACAGCAGCCCAGTCCCCCTGGGGGAAACCATTCCAGGCAGGGGTTAAGAGTGAGCATGTTGGAGTCAGACACCTACGGGTCTCTGCCATTACTCTCCTCACTGAGTGGCCTTGGGCACGTTACTTAGCCTCTCAGAGTCTCTGACAGCTCAGCTGTAAAATGGGGGTAAGTAATAGCGATCCCCCTGCCAGGGTTGCTGTGCGGTCTGAATGTAATCAGGTGTAGTCCTGAGTGACCAAGGACGGGCTCCATAAATGGGGTGGAGGTTAAGGTCATAGGAATCAGGCGACCGGTTTGAATTTCAGCTCTGCCGCTTGCGGGCTGAGGGGCCTTGGGCAAGCCACTTGGCCTTTCCTGCCTCGGTTTTCTCTTCTGTCAAATGGGACTTTGTGAGGTTAAACTTCTTTTAAA